>NW_028280340.1:0-253582 GCF_059751315.1 Micrasema longulum
TCTTGTGCTGTTCTACAGTCATTATTTGTCAGTGATACTTCTGATAATTCAGTGACCAAGCCAGACTTGTCGGTGGACGTCCACGCGACCTTGTCCTTTTGACACTTCCTACGAATATAGTTTTCTCCAAACTATCAGAGTTTCTTCTGGAGATATGTTTGTATGCCTGGCTGCCCAATAAATCCGCAGGATTCGCTACAACCACCACAATTTCGAAAGCTTCGATTTTTTCTTTTGAGGTTCTCTGTGTCCAACACTCTACACTGTAAATGATCACTGAGCTATTCGCCAGTCTCTTTTTGCTTGCACTGTGATTTCCTTAAATCTTCACCAGGCGACTAATAGCACTTTTACCAATACCAACACGTCACCGTATTTCACCTTTACACCCTCTACCAGGGGTGATATACTAAACGCTCTCGCGGCCGTTGAAAAAGCTCTGAGCTCGTGTAAAAAAGTGTTTTTTACGGCCGTGAGAGCGGTTCAGAATAGCGCCGCAGGGAGAAGTAGGTTTGCTTATTGAGGGTAACTATTTAGTTTTTAGTTTGGTCAAAATTTATATATTTTTCTACACAATTAAAAGCACAATTGTATTTTTCGTTAGGTATTCACTCATATTGTGCTTGAGAAATTTTGATAAAAAATAGTAATATTAATAAAGGTATATATTAGTTCGATGTTATGAACTAATTTAATAAAGCATAAATAAATCAATATTATTTATTTGACTAATCAGTATTAATATTTGCATTATCTTTTAAAATTTCAATGTATTTAATATCTAAAATAGTTACTTACGAACGAATTACTCGGATGATATTTTATGAATATTGTAAATTTGGCCAATATAAGTCCATGTGTTATAATTATTAATAATTACGACAGACTTCGATTCATCACTGGAAAAGCAGATCATTTCACAAATATTTAGATATATTTAGCCGTTTTAATTTTTAATCCAGAATAATGACAAATTTGCATTTTAATTTTTTTTTTCACTACCTTAATTTATAAATCAATAAACATACTTTGAAAATATCACGATGACTGATTATATTTCAAATAGTTTTATAATATTACAAATAACAAATAGTTATTTAATTTTGAATTGGGTTGTAGTTCCGTGACTAGTGCTGCTGACTCACGGATCAGAGGTTCAAGGTTCGAGCCTTACTCTACCACAACTGGATTCCCATTTTCTAATAGTAAGTTATTTACAACTCTTTGAAAATGGCCCAAAAATTGAAGTATTTGGGTAAATCATAATAACGCAAATATTCATTTTAATTTATTTTTTTCAAACTGCCTTTTGTTGTATTTTTTTAGATCTATTTAAATGATTTTTTTTATAAATAAATATATTACGCGTAATAATTTAGATACTGTGATACAAAAAACATAATTACGTATCTATGTGTAAAACCAATTGACAAAATAAAAATTATTTATCGATGGTTATAACATCATTGATCTTTATCGAAGATCTTACAAGATAGTATTCGTGTACTAAAAAAACAAACGGGATTCATGCTTTAATTATTATGCAAATTAATTAACATAAAAAATACACATGTTAAACTGGTGAAACGACACTTTGGTTTATAAAATTACAGATGCAGAATAATCCTAACTAAGATGTAAGTTATTCAAATAAATTCAAGATGATTAATGTACTAATATTATGGTTGAATAATATCATTGATAAGAAACATAAATTAATTGTTAAACATTTCATTTGTCCGGATATGCATATTATTCACATGCCAGAATTCTCGGCTGTTGTTATTAATGGGTTGATTAGAAAATATTGCCGTGTGCAATTAGTTTGCGATTTGTCAATTTTATTAACTCAAAGGTTTTTTTGTTTTTCTCGGCGATCATCAATTATGAAGGATAAATCAAGGCAGAATAATTAAAACACAGCTGGCGCGGGTAGATATTGTGACTCTTGAATATGAAGTTTTAAGCACAACATATTATTATATCTATTTTTAATATTACATAATTATGTGTTTGCTGTTTATTTTATTATTTTCATACCTCTCCGGTTGGATCATTGTGTATTTAATTATTTGAATCCCAATTGCCGACTCGTAATAATTTCTAGTAACAACTTGCCAATGAGGAAGTTCAATGCTAAAGGATATTGGACACAAAAAATGTTTTCTTACACGCGGTAAACATTAAAGCATTTAATTGTACCTTTATTTATTTATTCTATTTATTCATATTTTACTCTTACAAACTATTATCAATAATAAAAATAGTGTGACCTCACTGGGGTTACCCGTGCCAAAGACACATATACTTTTTGAAATGTTTTTACATTAAAAAAAAATAAAGAAGACTAACTTAATAAACAGAGATAATTAACAAAATATTTACAGTTTTAAAAACTAAGTATATATGTACATCTATATTAATTATATTACATAGAAAATGACAAAAACCTAACATGAGCTATACAATTGTAGAGCAGTTGATTCAATATTGGTTTGGGTGAATGAGACAATCCATTTTACTTCTACCTAGCTCCACTATCCATTTTTTTATAGCCTTTTAAAACATTTTTTCGTTACTAATTGTTTTAATAGATAGTAGAAGTAGGTTAGAGATTTTAATTTAATAATACTCAAAATCCCTTTGTCCGAAATTGGTATTAGTTTGAATTTGTTTAAGTTGTCTTTGTGTTGAGGATTTAGTGATTATATTATTTGTATGTGATGTATTTTAGAGGTTATGTCTTTCATTTGAGTTAGAGTAGTTTTTGAATCTGTAAGTGAGTATTGTTTTAGCGTATAATTGTTTTGGTGTCATAAGTTGTGATTTGTGGAATAATTCTTCAGTAGATGTCTGTATCGGGACTCCGAGTATTATTTTAACTATGGATTGTACAGCGAAGTTTCTCGAAAATGTATGAAAAAATAATAAACATGGTTTAAAAATAAAGCTACTTTGCATTGTCACAGGTGAACGTAACCATGTGTTTACAATAACCAATAAATTATAGCGTTTTTATGTTATTGTGGCAACCGGCAACAGATTTCCAGTTTCCGGGGTAGCATGTTTTTCGACGTTTAGGGGGTACAAATAATTACGGGGTTCAACTTTTAGATGTTAGAAATACCTACTCACCGATCTGAACTTGTGACGCCACGGGCGCGGGCGGTGGAATTTTAAAATTTGGGAGGATTTTTTTAGAATTACAACCCTTTAAAAATCATGGCAATGATAATACGATACACCAAAATAAAAATATTTTGGCTTGGTCTGGACTTTGAGACGATTTTTTGAGGGAAATAAAATCTTTAAAAACAATAGCAAACAGCGAGGCATAGTAAAATCATTTGGAATTCAAATATCACATGCTTAACTCCGTAAACATATCTATTATACATAGGAAAAGATCAAAACAACAATTATGGAAATAGTTAACCATCGTCGCGTGATGGATTACTTCTTGATGGGAAGGAAGGTAACGTTATCCATATTTATATATATAGTTTGTAGAATGTAGATATTTAACGGTTAATTTTAAACTAGGTTTTTTGATGCTAGAGGAGGATGTCGTCTTATCCTAATTACTGTAATACCTATAAGGTTAATTAACAATTAATTATTATTTTGATGGCATCTCTATCATGTTATTATCTTAAGACTGGACAAAAACCACAACTAGGGCTTCCAGTATTGACACAAATTTGAGTCTTGAGACTGAGACGAGACACGGAGACAGAATCCAGAAGTTTCTAGACTTTTCGAGACTTCGAGACTATTCGATACTAACGATAATTCATATGAATATGAAAAAATAGTTCACAAAGTAAATAAATCACAACATAGCATACTTTTAAATAGAATTTTTAATAAAAATTATTACAAAACATAACAACCAACTATCCGTATAACACCAAACATTATTAGTTATATCTCTAACTCTATTAGTTATATCCAATCGATTTCGTTTTTTAATGAGTAAATCGCTTATGGCGCTAAAACCACATTCCATCAAATAAGATGAGGGAAAGGGTAATGATAATTTTCTCGCATGCAAAGAAATATTAGGATATTTTATGTTAGTTTCTTCGCAAATCCATGCCATTATTCCTACATCCTGCTCAGTCTCTGTGTTTTTAGATAATTATTGAAATTGTAACGAGTTCCATTATATTTTAAATACAATTTGGCGTATATTTCAATTTTGTACATCTCAGGCATTTTTTTGTATGACCGATGAGTATTCCCCTTTATATGTGGAATTCCGACGTGTCTCATCTCTGAAGCGTGGTGCCCCCCCTCTGAGGCGTTATGCCCCACCGGTGGGGCGTACGCCCCACCTTGGGAAACACTGCTCTAGACAGAGCTAAGAGAAAATATGTGCAGCTTTAGCATACATTCGAGCGGTGCCGCGTATGTAAATTACGTGCTAGCAATGCGTTAACTACCCCCTAGAGAGTGCTTAGAATAGTACTGCTGATCTCGAAATATCGATACTAACAGCTCGAGTCTCGAAATTTCAAGCCCTAATTACATTCGATTTCTATGGTTATTGGCATATTATTTTACAATGCATCTAACTGGAACGTATCAATACACGATAAGTTTATAGCTCAGGTTACTTGGATTAGCTTATAAATATTATTCGTGTTTCATGACTTGTAGATAATAACAAATGCATTTAAATAATACCATTGAAACATGCAAGATTGTGTTACGCGTTTTTGTAAGGGCATAACACAAAATTATAATTATTAAGGATGCATAACTAGGCGAAATATCAATTTCAGCTATTTATGGCAAATGAGTCGAAATTCTTCATAATAAATTCGCAATAAGTCTAAACTGTTAATGCATATTCTTATATTAGAAAGTAATAGTTAAAGAGCTTTCGTTGATAAAGGTACTTAAATTTTTGTACTCAATTTTCTTATATTTTTTAAAGCACATTAATTATTAAAATTTTGAATTTAATTTTACTGTTTTGGATTCATTAATAACACTTTGTTTTATAGTTTATTATTTTTTTTAAATCTAGTTTCAAAGCGTGTCATCCATCCGCGGCTATTAATTCAAACGTAAATTATAAAAGCTTATAATTATACACCGAATCGCTTTTGATGAATGACACCATTATTGTTGAATTCGCTTCATTAGTATGGTCTCCCCAGTATAATGTACATATTAATTAAATTGAGAACATTCAAAAGAAATTTATGAGGAGCCTGGAATATTGTTTTGGCAACATTGAAAATGATTACGGCGCATCTTTGATTAATTTTAATATAGAATCACTACAAAAAAGGCGTCTTACATGTGATCATTTTTCTTTTCAAAATTCTAAATAATATGGTTGATTCGCCGTATCTTTTACAAAATATTGGTTTCCGTTGTCCTTTTCGTTTTACCCGATTAAATTTCCTTTTTCATGGACCGACTTGTAAAAACAATTCGGTAGTCAGATGGCAGAAGGGACCATCTGTAAATTTCAAAAATGTTCAGGAGAGCTGAAATACGTCTCAATTTCAAGACTAATCCACAAACTAAAATATTTTTGTGTTGCTTTTCAATAATAAATTACCATTCTAAATGACGCTGATTTTTTTTTCCGCTTGTATTTACTGAAATATTAAACAAAATTTTTAAAAACTTAAACATAGACAAAAATACAGATGGTCCCTTCTGCCGGCTGACTACCGAATTATACCTCGAATTCATTCATTAGACATACCTGTAGAAATTATAATGGACTCAGTATTGATGTAGACATTTTTAACTGCACGTTGCATTTGTACAGAAACTTTCTTCATGGGGTCGATTATTTGGGATAGTTGCTGAATGTGCATCTTGAGTGGTTTATGCTATGTTTATGTGCCGTATGTAATGTATATGTTTGTGTATGTTTTATAGTGCGTTCATGTGTGTGCGTGGATGGCTCGGAGTGTACATTCGGTATTTTTATTTATTACCTCCATGGAAAATGCAAATGTTACCAATTATTATTTTCTCACTTGAAATTCTTATTTATTTTTTTTTAAATTTACACATTTAATGTTTATATCTTTTGCTTAACTTATGAAAACTTAATTGGTCTTTTTGTGTTTAAAAAAATGTTGTTGTTTTAAATACTTATTATGTATAGTTATATGTTTTCTGAATAAAATAAAATGGAAATTAAGGTCAATCCGCACTACAGCTGCTCTGCGCGATAAAATTTTATATGCAGTGCCTCGCAGTGAAGTCCAGTTTAATTATTGTATTAAAAGAACTATTTTTATAAATGCTTGTTGCGCATGTTGTAAAATTTAACAAAAACAAACAATATATTATAATATAATATTGGTATGCGTTAATTTATTGCGGGTTTTTCTTACCAATCAGACAAAACATATTGTAGTAAACAACAAATCTTAGAAAGTAATCTCCTAAACAGTAGGTTTTCAGAACCGCTGCGATTTGCTTCCACCTCTCTATCAGAGCAACGAACACTACTACTAATCCACTGTATTATGTTCCTCTTTTTTGCTGGTTTAGAAATGGCTATTTTTGCATTCACGTGTCTTGTCCTTACGGGGAAACACCGAAGGTTAATTGAGGTGCTTTACACGATGACCTTCTGCGTTTGTAGGTCAGCAGAACTGTTGCTGCATAAAGTACCTTAGCATGTGCGAAATAGTCAAATCACTAATCCAGGGGTTTTCAACCATCCAAAGCCTGTTGTGAACGGAAATACCCCGAATCAGGGGTGCTATTCTGAATTTTCTCTGCCCACTAGAGAGTGAATAATTTGGGGATTTTTTAATTGTTTGCAATGTTTGCATGCGTTTACACTTTGCTTCATTTATGACCACACTGATAATAAAACGTCAAATAAATGAACGCGGATAATCAAATATGATGATTGTCATTTAGAACATTATTTTTTTATTGAAATTTTTTTCACATAAGCATTCTTCTATATATTTTTTTTAATTCACGCCAAACTGCAAAAGCAGTTTTTTTGCAGGGATTTCTCTCTTCAAACATTTTGGTAGCACAATATAATAATGTTTACATAAAAATATTTAAAAAATCTGAAATATATCAATAAAATAAAAGTTTAAAAAAATTAAATACAAGTAAATCAAGTCTTTTTTTATACCGAAATATAAAAAAAATAATAAACTAACACTTTTTTTGACCTTGCTTTAAATTGTTTGGTTTCTCCATTTTTTTTTTTACACACTAAACTTAGAATTTAAGAAAAAAAAAATTAAAACCATTTTTACTTTGTTTTTATTTATATCACTATTCTTTATTTCGTCCGGGAGTCTCTTTACCATGCGAGGGAGTATATACGCCCTAGTCCTCTCTCCATATGCATTTAGAGCTCTTCTTTCCATGAAATTTCCTTTCACTTTTTGGCGCGCTTCATGCTTATGCGATATTGGAGTTTTGTAGAAATCCATGAAGCCCTCTGTTACCAGGCGATAGTGTATCATATTCTGTACCGTCAAAACTTTACACGTCGGGAAAAGATTTTCGTAGTCATTTTGACAAGTAATCATGTTGGTTTTACTTGCTAACATTTTAAGGAATCTAATTTGTAATTTTTTTATCCTATTTGTAAACGTTGTAAATGTTAGCCCGTAACAACTCACTCCATATGATATAATTGATTCAACCAGCGCATGGTATAAACATTACAGGGTGGCCCGCGGAACACAGAATTTTAAATGATTAAATTTTATAAGGACCGCTTTTAGTTTTTGGCAAACACTTTCTCACCTCAAGGGCGTTCTACAATTGCATACATAAACTTACATTCTAACTAAGCTAAACTGACATACTATATTTTTTGATGTAAAATTGAGGGTATGATAAACTAAAGAAGTGAGATTTTAGTTGGGATCTGATCTGACGGGACTGTCGATGATTCGTAAGTTTGAAGGATATTGCCTTATTAACTAATTAACTAATTAGTTCCAGGCAGAGATGCCGGCAATGGCAAAAGCACGATCTCCGAACCTAGTGTTTGGTGAGCGCCGGATTTCGACAAGTTTTCACCTGCCTGAATCAAATGCTGACCTACGAGTTGATTTTTTGTGACACGTATTTTAGCTAATACAAAGGTCCGATAGGTATTTTGGAGCCATTTCATGAAGGGATTTGAATACTGTTCAGCAAAGCTTGTATTTTATTCTCTTTGGGCTTTTTAACCAGTGCAAATCTCAAAGATGTGAGATGTGAGATTTTTTTTTTATTACCGTAATAAGCCTTGCTGCTGCATTGAAAACAGATTAAAGTGTATCAGTTTGGTATTTTGGGAGATTTGCGTTTATTCCATCACAGTAATCTATACGCGAAACGACATAAGCATTCACAAGAGCTTTAGTTGCGTCTATAAAATATTTTTTCGTACGGATTTGATTTGTCGGAGATGTAAGAAAACAGCACTTACCGTTTTACCGAAGCAAAGTGTAAACGCTTGGAAAAAAGAAAGAATCCCTAATTAATTACTCTTTAGGGGATAGGGAAGATTCAGAATACCACCCTAGGTAAAATAATGTGTTTATTTTGAAAGTATGTTTACTAGGGATAGAAAGACCGTGAGAAAGATATCAAAAAGAGGATGAGTGCCGGCACAAGGTAAACGGTGCTTCAAATCAACCTTGACAAATATATGTTTCTCGCGTGAGGCAAAATTAGCAGTTCACGATAGAGTCCTGCCGACCCTAATGTATGGGAGCAAAATACGGAATAGGAAAAAACGAGGATGAATGTAGGCTAAATGCTGTTGAAATGTGATCTTTCAGACAAATATGTGGTAAAAATATGTGTGATGGCACAAATGTTGAGATCCGTACAAGGATGAAACAAGCATTATTGACAAAATCAAGAAAGGAGTGTTGCGTCGGTTTGGATATGTTAGGCGAATGGACAGCGAAAGAACCGCAAAAAGGATTTATGATGCGCATGTTAATGGAAGCGAAAAACGAGGAAGACCCAGAAAGACATGACAAATTCAAGAAACACTTGAAGATGGACATATCATAAGTCGGAATTATCGTCGTGCGCGCTTCCTATTTTATAAATCGTTATTTCAATTTCAGTTTTAATGTCCCTTTCATTTGGAGTTTGGCGAATTATATACAGAGGGCTTTAATGTAGTTGTTTGTAACAAGATTAAACAAGTGAATATGGAAGTTTATTAAACTATTTGTTAATCAAGAAAAAAAAAATATGTGTCGTATTCTCATCGCTATGAGTTTTGTAATTTTGAAATTACACCTAAAGAGACGTCACAAATTCAAGTCGGCTAGTTTTTTTGACATTTAAATGGAGAACCTGTAAAAACACACTAAATGTTGAAATTCATGGCTACCCAAAAGCCGGAAATCTGTCACAACACATAACAACGCCATAATTGATAGTTGTGGTTCTCGTGAACCTGTGACGTTTTGTTATTAATTTTTTTTCATGCATTTTCGAGAAACTTCGCTGTATAGTACAATTAAATGCTCTAATTTTTACCGCGTGCAAGAAAACTTTTTATCTTCCTCAATAATTTTTTTTTTTGGTATGGCTCGTATAATTACAATTTTAGTCATAAAAAAAAATAACACATGTTTAATTTCCTGTTAATGAGTTTTTTTCACCACAACAGGCCAGGCCGTAGGTTCAGTGCAGAAATTTGAAATTATTTAAAAAAAAATGTGTTCTCATCGGGAATCGAGTCAAGCGTCTTAACCACTACACCGCGGAGGCCGCCAATGTGTCGGTGATGTGTTGCTGCCTACTAACATTTTTAATGTTGATTGCCAAAGCGTCTGTCTTGTCATCTGATATGTATGAAACAAACGTAATTGTTTGGAGTTGCGTCGCGCTTGATACATATAAAAACCGATGAAAATATTGGGGCAATTCATCGATTTCGTATTCACTAATGTTATTAAATATTACATGGTCTAATTGGTGCCCTGAAGAAGTCTTGAAACTGGCAGACATAGAATAGTCGTTAAGTGGTTAAATACAAATATACAATAACATTTAGTAAAAGGTTTGACGGCAAAGGTAATGCTTTAAAAATTAATAATATTTTATCAGATTTCGAATATGGTTAAGGTCCAGTATTTTACTTCCCACACGAAATCCTCCATCGTTTCCGATCTTATATCGGCTACTTGAACCACTTCACTGAGCACCATTGAGCAAAACATGTTTGTTTACTAACTTTTCTTTTTTTTTTATATACCTACAAAAACGTGGTTTTCGTTTGTTTACTATTTGTTGCTTTATTCAGAATGTTTTCGGACATCGTTAATGGATCATAAAATGTTTGTAATAAATAACTTAACTTATTTCATAGTATAATTTCTTTAATTCATACTTGTACCAATATTTATTTATTTATTTATATACGGCATTTCTGCCATTTACATATATGTGGTATAAAGAGTGCTTAAAAATAAAAATATTTAAAAAAAATCGAGTTGAAATATTAATATACTCGTACTGTACACATTATTAATTACTTGAAATACATATATGTTTTAAAGAAATTATACAATAACAAAATACATTAATCGATCAAATTATAACTTTTCCAACCCAATCTTCTGAAGATGATTTGCTCTTTTTGATAAAAATATGTTGGTCACTTTATTTTTTAAGTTAGGCAGAGATAAACTAAATATACCAAAATGTAATGCATATTCATTCCCGGTATTCTGTAATCTAACAATAGGTGAGTTATATTGAGCTACCGTTCGAGAATTTTGACAATAAAATATTGTAGATGTTCTGCTTAATCTAGGTGGTATATAGAATGAAATCAATTTCAGTAGATCAGGGGTATCAAACATTGGTTTTGTTATTTTATATAAAGTCGTAAGATCGGTCGATGTTCGTCGTTCTTGCAATTTAGTTAATTTAAGAGAGTCTAAAATTTTGTTATAATTTAATTGATTAGTAGAAAAACCCATCTTAAAATTAATATATCTAAGAAATTTATTCTGAATTCTCTCAATAGAATCTGAGAAAGTGATTTGACAAGGTGACCATATTGGAGAATTAAAATCTAGTTGGCTTCTAACTAGAGATGTGTAAAGATATTTTAATGTGTTTATATTATTAAAATCTTTTCCGGTTCTAAGTACAAATCCTAATAATTTTACAGCTTTGTTAGATATTTTAATAATGTGCTCTTTAAATAATAATTTTGAATCGAACAAAACACCCAGATCGCTCTCGGTAGAAACATCAGTAATTTTAATTTGATTTAACATGTAATTAAATAGAATCGGATTTTTTATTTTATAGAATCTCATAGCTTGACATTTGCTTATATTGAGTTACAATTTATTTTGTTGGCACCAGATGTTTAATTTGGACAAATTATGGGACAAAATGTTACAATCGTTAATGTTTTTTATCTCTTTGAATATTTTCATATCATCTGCAAATATGAGAACATGTACATTATCAAATATATCAATTACATCATTTATAAATATTAAAAACAACACTGGACCAAGATGCGAGCCTTGAGGTACTCCACTAACTGATTTAAATTTATATGATAATATATCATTTATTTTCACTGACAAGTTTCTATCGAACAAATATGTTTTAAACCAATTTAGTAAATTACCTTTAATTCCAGATCGTTCTAATTTGTTAATTAGAATTTTATGGTTTACTTTGTCGAAAGCCTTGCTAAAATCTGTGTAAATAGAATTAATTTGGGTTTTTTTGGATAGTGCATCAGATATAATATTTTGATATAGTAATAAATTAGTTAGTGTCGATTTATTTGAAACAAATCCATGTTGGGCGGGAGTAAATATAAAAAACGTCACGTGTTTTATTGTAACTAAATTTCCTTGAATTAATACGTCAATAATAAATTAAACGATTTTAGCGAAAGCTTCAGGGCTGCTATGATTGCATCATCCCACAATATTTCTTTTTAGGTGTTTTATTTATAATTGATTTAGGCGCGTACTTCAAAAACAACCCAATCAAACCCGTAAACCAATTTCACAAATACGTATTTACTTAATTTATCAATTTAAATATGTTTAAAGTTTTTTTTTGTTCTTTTTCACAAGCAACTATTGATTGTAAATAATGTCAGATTAGATTGAAATACTACATACATGCTTTTTCATTTTAAACTTATAGTAGGCACAACCACACATAAATGATTTGTAAAATTGTTTTGATTTCAATTCATTTATTTAAATATAACATATACATTACAAACATACATTCAATACGTACACATTATTGAAAAAAATACACGAAAGAGATTCATGTCAAAGTAGTAGGAGAATCCTGCTCCGGAAAACCCCTTCGGATACATGGAGCAGATCAATATCCAGAGCGATGTTGTTCAGCATAGCGGTAGCCCTTCCAACAGGCATAACCAATTGCAGCGGGGTCCTGTATATCGAAATATGAAACAATCTATGCTGACGCTGTCTTAGGTAATTATCAGGAACATACAAACCAATGATCATCATAATCTCAGAATTATCGATCATACCGCGCAACAATCGATAAAAATGTGTAAAATACACATTCCTTCTAGTCTCTAAACTATTGTAGCCAAACATACCCCGGAGAAACTCGGTCGGGTATAGCCAAGGATAATACCCGCACTCTCTCATGTAGAGATATCTCAGAAACTTCGATACGATTTGTTTCTTACTGAAATTATTAGTACCCTATTTTACAGAAAGTTTATAATATGTAAAAGAAAGTATTTTCAGGCGTTGCGTATGAAGGTGAAATAATGCAGACAGATATATCTCACTAGCATCAATAAAGGTTTCAGCTCTTAACCTTCACAAAAATCAACAGATGCCGGAATTTAAGAAATATGGATGTCAAAACATAGGCAGAATGGTGAATGTTACACCGTGTGTAAAGTGACAATTTAAACCAGTGATAATCATAAGCCCTGTTAACCTAGACTTCTATGTTATCTTCTGTAAATGTTCTCCGTCTCTGTTGTAATTGTGTTGAAAAAATAATACTCTTTAAAAATAATCTTTTTACGGTCATGCAAGTGTGTTGTAAGTTTTTTCAGTAATAATTATTATTAAATCCGTGACTGTTGGCGAATATTAATTACTTAATTACCAGCGAAAAAACATATCGCGGAAAGTCGGCCACATAATAATAAATCTTCTCGACATGTCGAGTGTCGAGACTCGGGACCAAAAAGTGGTCATAATGCTCGTATCGAATTTACTAATCATGTAGATGTTCGGGTCGTATTATTTATATCGCGAGTTCGATTTAACCGTCGACAGAAGTAACGAATGCAACAGTTGCAGTTTCGGTGCCGACCTTGTCAGATACAGTTCCGGTCTGCGTCGGATATCCTTCAACGAGCCGAAACTATCAATATTCTACTTGTCAAATTCTTTGACCCTGTACCTGTACCTGCGTATTGTAATAAAGTAATTCTGCGCGGCATTCTCAGTTCCAAAACAACAACCTGCTAACTTATGAATTCTAATGGGTTCCGATTAAAAGTATTTATCCGTTAATATTATGTTAATAAAATTTGTATATAACCACTCACTGACTTATCTGTCTACCGGTTTCGAGACGTAACCCGTCTCTTCGTCAGGACAACAACACTACACCAACATGCAAATACCACTACACACATTCACCATAGTAGATTTGCAAAAATATAAAATCTACATGCAGGTTAGACACATGCTTCACTACGCCACCACCGAGGGTTAATGACTTATGAAGCTAATATTTCAAAAGGATTAACAATCGGAAAAGGAGGAAAAAGGGAGGGGGAGGTAGGGTGACCATTACAATGAAATATCGAATAATGGACTATATTGGAAAGTTACTTGATTATTAATTAATGGGACATTATTTTTCAAAGCCTTCTTTATGTAAAAAATCTGCATATTATTTACTTTCAGTCCTTTATTATTGTTGGTGTAGTGTTGTTGTCCTGACGAAGAGACGGGTTACGTCTCGAAACCGGTAGACAGATACGTCATTGAGTGGTTTTATACAAATTTTATTAACATAATATTAAAATGTTGGACCACAAAGTTAATGCTTTGAATATTAATAGTATTTATCCGTGTTTATTTAAAAATCAGTGGGTTTTTCCTCTGTGAATTTGCCTTTTATTCCACGACATTAATTAATAGTTTCCAATCTAATAAACGAATCGAGTACCGCCATATACATACACGTTTTTATGATAAGCCTCTATGGTACTCGAACAAGTTAAAATGTTTTTTGATTACCTTAAGAATTCGGCAATTACCGAGCATCTTTTCTCTTTCGACCATTCATATCAAATGAACATATTGTTATTGTGTTGTTTGCCATTTTTACTAGACGAGTGTTTTCGACTCGATAACTACTTTCGAGTGAAAGTCGCGAAATAGGAAATCGAGTGGAAATTACTCCGCCTCGTAGTGTAGTGGTTGGCGTCTTTGCCTACTATTCTCGAGGTCCTGGGTTCGATTCCTGGAAAGGTGGACGTGAAATATTAATTATGAAGGTTGTTTATTCCTAGACTGGTACATGAAGCGTAGATCTGATCATCTTATCTCCATGTAACAGATGATTTAAATAATTTGTTTTTGGTTTACATATATGCACCACTGTGTGCGGAAGGAAAATTATGATGATGATGATTTGTTTGCCAATATTTACAATAAATACAATACATTGTTTTATTTTTGATTACATTTTAACCCTACAATGCCCAATGTAGCCGATCTGCTAAAGACCGTTGCACGTATTCTGTCAAAAGTGTAATATAGCCAAGTTCAAAGGGTGATTTTTTATATATATATTTTTTAAAATTTGAAGTAATAATTGTTTCCGCAACTTTCATTATTATATAAAAAGACGTTCACAAGAATCGCTATTTCTTGTTTTCCTTTTATTCTTGTATTGTTTAACCTTTTTATGCCCAATGAAGCATATTGTCCACATAAACTAAAATATGAATTTAAAATTGAAAAAAAATTAACCCTTTTCTTTTCATTATTTTTCCCAGTATTTGCATAAAAAACATGCACAAAAATATGTTTTTAGTTAGAAGTCACGATGTCCACCGAGTTTACAAATTCACGCTTAAGTTAAATCTTATTCAAATCAAATGGTCAGGGGAATCTGAATCTGCCCTGCATTGAACATTTGTGTCAGTGAGTTGATAGGTAAAATGATGTACATGTCTATTTGATTTATGTACTTGACTTATTGATAATGGGGAACGTCAACAAACGCGAGTACCAAGTTACTAGTTAATATAAGTATCAGTAACCTGCGTCCCTAAAATCACGCCAACCTGATTGCCACATCCTTTATCGTACTTGTCGTGTCAATAAATTGTCGTATTAAACATCACTAGTCGAATGATTTTTATTCAACAGTCACGTGTTTATCATTCGAACCTAGTCACATGATTATATTATTGCAATAATAGTTTTTTTAAATATTTATTTATTTTATTTACTTCTATGATCAACATGGTATAATACAATATTTACATCTAAACTTATTCTAACATTATTTATTACTTTTGTAAAATTATTGTCCTATTTTTTTTAAAAGTACGAAACTGCTGTGAAAAAAAGGGATAGCTTCTCCGTTTTAAGACAGTAAACATATTTATTTAAAAAAAATATAATATACAAAATAAATACTTTTAAAAAAAAAAACTATATTTATTTAATTATTTTTACACAAACGGCATAAATTCCCTTTAACAAATATTGAACATAACCATGAAAAAAATACATGCATAAATACATAACAAAAAATTATAAAATTGCATAACTATAACAATAGTTACAAGTAGGTTAATACACATAAGCTACCAAAAATATTGAATAAATAAATACATAAACATAAAAAGCAAAAAAGGAAAACATTATTAAATATAAAGAAAAGTTTAAGAATTATATTGCGAGAGAAAAAAAGAAATCAGACACGTTTTATAACTTTCAAGTCCAGAATCGAATATATCAGCCTTGTCCTCATACTGATTACCATATCTGTGGATCCTAGGGATAGGCGAGTGCATGTGATAGTTGGTCCTAGAACTTGCAGAACAAAAAGGAGATATACCTATGAACCGAAACTTATATAATCTTCTGTGCATTCACTACTTAAATATATCGAACCTATATTTTTTACATATGTGCTCTTTACATTTCATTTAAAGTATATTTACACTTTTAGTCGGCCTCTTGGTGCAATTAATGGTCAGCGCATTTGCCTACCATGCAAGAGGTCTCGGGTTCTATTTCCGACATGGTTGATATGAAATATTATTTAAAAGAGTGTTTTTACACTAGAATATTTCATAGTCCTTGGACTGATAACTGAGGCGTAAAACTAATCATCTTACCTTCATGCAACAAAATAATCAAGATACGCTGCGATTTGTGTACCAATGCAGCGCCCTATGCACCATTAGGTGTGGAAAGGGAATGATGATGATGATATTTACACTTTTCTCATTTTTATGTTTTCTGGCGTTTCTTCAGAAAACTTTATTCCCTTGTATATAAGGCAATTCTGGGACATCGCTTTTGATTTCTTTTCCAGTCTTATATTTTAATTTCCCTTTGTTACATAGAATACAAATTTATAAGTTTATTTTGAAAATATCACGGCAGTATTCCTTAAATAATGTTTATTTCATGGGCAACATTGAATTTGATTTTCTGATCAATTATTGTAATAATATCTAGAAGTAATATTTTCTTAATTGTAGCGCGTCTACCACAGTTATATATTTATGTCAACTGAAAAGTGTTATTTTCTTTATCCATTAGATACTGCCAAGTTGCTGAGAGACATGTAAATGTGTGTTTATGCTTAATTTATTATTTAAACGGACAATCACAATAATGGACCAACATTTACGAAAGCATTCGTAGATACTAATCAAATAACTAATTCATTCTAATGCGTTTCCTACACAAAACCACCAAAATCCAGAATATTTTTCGCTCTAAACTATCACTCGCAAATTGAATTAGGAAGGTAATTTATGTGAATTACATGAAAACCATCTACTTTATTGAGTCAATTCACTATCCAAATTTAATTCTGTTAACGCAACGCAACCAGACAGGTTGGCACAATTTTGTTTATGAAAATTTTTCCAAATAAAACTAGAAAATGTCTGCGCTGGATGGAATTGGTTGCCGGATGAACAAATTATTATTAGAGTGCGCTACTATTGATGCAAATTAAGTAAGTAAAAATAGTAAAACGTGTCGTCGATTCCTTGGGAAATATAGCTTTGCGTTGCACAATGCAGTTAATCCAATTTTCAATTTGCTTGTCTGATATATAGTCTTCTTGAAGCCTTCTAAGTGCCGGGATATATGATATAATCAAAAAACATTCCAGTCCTGAGAGAAGACTATGTAATGGTTCAACCTGCTGAGTGTTCTCCAATATAAAATGGTCACGAGTCGCAAATACTGAACAATATCCGCTAGTACAATATATATTTACGACAAATATTTTATTCATAAGGAACCCATTGTCTCGTGATATAAAAGATGAGTAAACACCTCTTTTATTATTCTCCGCTTAGTAAAGGTAACGAGAGTCTCATAAAGTTGTTTTAAATAAATTATTATCTCTTTAACATAATATTCTTTAGTTTTGAATACACCACGACAGCCTTAAATAGTTATGTAAATCGTGTTATTGATACGCAATCACATAACTTCGGCCTGGTGATGTAATGGTCAGTGCGCTTGCCAACCATGCGAGAGGTCTCGGGTTCGATTCCCGACATGGTTGATATGAAATATTCATTTAAACGGGTGGTTTCATACTAAAATATTTCGTGGTCCCAGGACTGGTACCTGAAGCGTAAGACTGATCATCTTACCTTTATGTTACAAACATGATCAAGATATGCTGCGATTGGTGTACCAATGCAGTGCCCTATGCACCACTATGTGCGGAAAGGAAATGATGATTATGATGAACTTCATAATGTTTTAAACTCCTCGTATCAAAACGTCAAAATTTAAAAATAAAATAAAACTCCTTTGTATTTAATTTTTATTTTAAATCTTAAAAAAAGGCACACATAAACATATTCTTATGTGAGCCTTAATTATAAACAATGTGCATATATTTAATTTATAAGCTGTTTAACACATATTTCTTAACCTTTTGTTTGAATTTTGATATTTATTTTTCTCATATCATAATATTTTTTTACTGCCTCATATAAAATTGAATTTTGTTTAACTATGTAAAAAATAATATTTAAACAATAATACTGTGTATAAATATGGTAATCTATGATATTATTTTCTTATCTTTCTTGTCTAGAAAGTAGGAAACGATACCAATTAAAACCAGTTTAATTGTTTCAATTTGAAATATCTTAATTCCTCGTTATTGATAGTAAATCACACATTGTCTGGTCTTGGCATTGATTTACAATGAACAATTTGCGGAATGCAATGTAAAATGACTGGTACAATCGTCACTTTGCACGAATTAATCGGGACTAATCATCTCGCGGGACTCGACTCTTAATGTGGCCAATTTGCAATATAACGTCATTTTAAGTTGTATACGTGTATATTGGTAAGCAAAGATCGTAAATTGATCATAAAACTGGTTATTGCTTTTAGTCGATTTTAATTGATAGCGAATAATGTAAAACTGTTAATTCATAAGTGAAAAAAATTATGTCGTTGTTTATATTCCAATTATTATTTCAATAGGTCCATAAAAATCTAACTTGATAACTAAGCGGCCGTTTATAGTAATATAAGACATATTTTCAAGTTTTGTCAAGTGTCAAATGGAACATCATCTATTGTAAATTGTAAGACAATGTCAGCAGGTTTTAAAAATACATATCTACTGGTAATATACAATACACATATTTTGTAGGTATCCGTGAAGACAAACACGATAAGGATATTTTTGTATCATTTCCTGCATGGCCTACATGATAATAAAAATAAATAAAATCACAAAATGTAAATAGTGAAAACAAAGACTGTCCTTCATCGCATTACCCTTATTCGAACACTTAATTAAAATTAAATTAACGCACCAAGTACCAATGTTTAATGATAATTTACGTAGCTTTTATGTGTCGCTGTTTGCTTGGTTTTAGGGGTTTAGAGTTTAAGTATTTAGTAAACACAAAATACGTATATGGGCAAAACCTGAGTCGTAATATCATACGACCTTTAAATCACTTAACTTTGATTTATATCGGTATTTTTACATTTGTTTGTAGCTCAGCGTATTCCAAAGATAGTGTTAAACTTAGACTCAAAACACACATTTATTCCGTGTCTAGGTACATCCATATTTTTATACTAACGTAATAATGTAATATGAGCTATCATCACAATATATCACAGTTTCGTGTATTCGAACTACGTTTTCGCGAAGAAATCATTAAAAGTCAATTTTTAATCCATAAAGAATTAATAGGCGATTTTCTTTTTTAACATGTTTTTTGTCATCTCTCACAGTAATTTAGTGGAAAAAACGAATTACATGTGCGCGTAACAAGGATGAACCGATTATTACTAATTTTATAATTGACTGTGAAGGTTTTTTTTGTTGTTTGTTCTGAGTTCTGAGTACACCGAACCCGATACAAGCAGAAGGTACAGTTTAGTCGTTCATTTATCCCATTGTCACACCTACTCACATATGTATTATGTACATATTAACCGGTAATTTTAACGCGTGTTTTCTTTTACAAAAGTGATCATTTTACTTAAGACACGCATATAATTGACATATTAACAAAAAAATGCGAATTTATACACAAGTAGTTAAATAATTTTTGTTTATTACGAGTGTATTAAAAAAATGAAGTACCGAGTACCATTGTATAAAATAAATTGACCCTTCATCAAAACAAATGACTAAAACAGGGGGTTCGTCCAAAATAAATATAAGTAACTTAATTCGGTAATAACTTGGCTAATGTATTAACATAGGTTTAGAGAATTAAAAACTCTGAATTATAAACTCTTACATATCTATTCGTACATAACGAAACGTAAAACGAAACCATTTATTTTGCGTTCTGATGTGTCATCTTAATTCTTTGTATGTTATCTTAATACCGTTTTTTCGTAACCGCCAAGATTCTATAAGTATTTCCACTTGTTTTAATTTTTTATTCGCTCGGTTTTACAGGGCCTTCCACATGGGTAGAAAAGTTTCCCGAGGCCAGTGGCTCTCGGCAGAGTCCAGTGGACATAGCCACCTCCAGCACCATGCCAACAGCGGAGCTGCCACCCCTGGCCTGGACCTACTCCCTAGACCAGACTCGGTCCCTCGTCAACCCCGGCTACTGTTGGAAGGTGGAGGAAAACGGCAGAGGATCAGGTAAATGTCGCGCTGGATAGTGGCTTTTCTCATGGTAGTAGAGAAGTTCCCGGATTTATTTACTAATTATATAATTAGTCCCTAGTAGAAAGATGCGGTTATTTCCTGGTACTAAATTTCTTCTCTTCACGTGTCGTGCCCCCGTACCCCGACGTCGCCCCGACGTTCACGATCACTCGGGAGAAAGCTTCCCCGCCCTGAGCAGTGCAAAACTGCTCCTCCGCAGTTCTAATCCTGGTCATGAGATGAGATATTTATCACGTCTCAACACATGGCCAAAATATAAAATCAAATGGAGCTTAACGGAGATAAACAGTTCTCGATTCGTATTAGCTCTACGTTATATTTCATCGTTGGTTATCAGATCGATCCAAGATATTATATTGTACAAATGATAGGTATTAAAGAGAGCTGATACGTATTTTTTAGAAGGGAATATGGAAGTCCGCATTAACCTGATGCAGACGTCCACAAATGACCGATTTAAGTGATCACTTTATACACGTGATATCATCATTCTCACAACATCCATTTTTATTTTATATTAAATAAGAAAATATAAAGGTATTGGTGGAATCCGTCCTATGTATGAATGTACCAGTACATTATATGCATAGATACTTGTTTCTTTGTATTCAAATATTAATATGATTAGTGGGTCAGTGCATAAAAAGGACTTACAATGTAGGTACGTACGATTTTATTTTTTAAAGCAAGCTTGATGTATGACATCACGTGTGGTATGATCACCTATATCCGGTATAGCAACGACGTCCTTGGGGACCTTCGGTATATACGAGTACCTTCATACGAATAATATGTACCTCAATGTGGTTTATGTTTTTTTTTTCTGCTGAAATTATGAAAGAGAAATTATGCATGTCGAAGTCACCAGTAATTATTGTTAATAATATCACTTCCCTAACAACACATTTACAAGTATTTCGCGTTCTAAGCTAAAGAGAAGTAGAGTTTATGTAGGTACGTTTTATGCAAACCTCGAACTAAATTTTATCGATGTGATTTGTTATTCGTTGAAGGTAATAAATGAACAAATTAACGGCATCCAAGCTTTTTACAGTAAATATTTTACTCAGAATTACAAAATAATACGAACAATTATTTAAAATTTATTCCATGGTAGTTTATTGGCACGGAAACCTGCGTACGTAATTTTTTTTTTTTTTTTTTAAATTACGAAAAAATCGTTTTTTAATTATTTTTTCTGTTACTAAAGACATGATACATAATCCAATTAATGCCAATGGAATGGCACATCAAATATAGTGCATTGATGTATGCACATGTATATCGGCGACAAAGATTTGATTATCTATTTTTAGCTAATTATATTGCATCTTCATCTAAAGATAACTCCTTATTTTTTTCTTTAAAATCAATAGTTTTTCAGAATGTTTAACGCCAGTATTGAGTGTTAGTGATACGTCAAAGAGATAGACAAACACAGGTATTGCAAATAATTATAGCGTGTGTATTGAAATATACGTAGGTAACATAGATGGGTTTCAGGTGAAGATGGAGGTTGGTAGGTAAATAAAGGTAAATATTGTGATAAATGTAAACACTTAAGTCTGATGATATGAACAAACATTCATTTGGATAAGTACAATATCTAATTACTCTGATAACGGAACACGTGGTGATGGTGAGTCGTTGTCGAGGGTAAGACGACGCTATGCCCCGCAGTATGTCATAATAACGTTTCAATTCGCCAATCCATAATACAAGTGGAAGCCGTACAAGCTATAACCGGAATATTTTCATTATTGCTCTCTTGCTCCGCACATGGTATTTTGGCTCCACGTCTGTTTCATTTATTGCTTCGGTCCCCACTGTATCATTAAACCAATCAACTTGTTTTTCGGGGAGTTCGTATTTTTTGGTCTAAGTAGTAATAACATCACAATTATACTTGAAAAAAATACAGATAAATCACATACACGTGTTTCAGGGCCAGACCGCTAAACTTCAGAGGAAACTCTTAAAAATCCTTTTTTTTAAAACATTTTTTTTACTACGAAAACTATAAATTATTATAATTTGAAAATGGAGTCAATCCTTAATGTCCCGGGCTAACACCTCTTCCACAAACCCCTGCCCTTCGCCTACCCAGCCACTTCGCTAGTCCGCGTCCGGTGGCATTGCTGCGTTAGTCAAATGCGCTTTTAATCTCAATTGAAAAATGCGATTTTCCAAAAAATTCATTAGGATACTCTTAAAAGTACATCATAAAAAATGTTCTTCTGAGGTTTCGCTGTATGGCCCTGAAAAACCGTGTATAGTCCGGAAGAATATTTGAGAGGTACCATTTCAAATGGTTATTATTAGTTACTCCTTCCAATATATTTTTACTATGAAGCGGTTAAGACGTACGCATATAAAAACAGATCGAGATTAACCTTGATTCCCCATGGCATTAGCAAGTGAGGAGCAGACAGGAGTGAGGAAGGACTGAGACTCGAGACGTTAAGCAACGTTGGCCTCAATCCAATGCCGAGGAATAAAAACAACGTTGCTTCTATTTTATTGCGTCTTAGTATCTATAATGAAGAGGTTTTATATAAAACACTATTTGAGTTCTAAATAATAAAACCGATGATTTAGTATGCGCACGATCGAGTTAGTAATAAAATCGCGAGTTTAAAGATTATTTTTTTGTACAATACGCCTCCAGTATAAAGATTATCTGACGAAAATGTTAATTGATTATACATAATATTATTTATAAATAACCGATTAATTTATATTTTCAACATTTACACATCTTATTACAGTTAATGTAAGAGTTTAGAATAAAACAGAAATATGTAGGTACAAAAATAACAAATACCTGACTGTCGTAAATTAATGTCTTGTCCATTTTATTATGTTACGAGTAGCTTTTGATTCTATATTGTTTACATAAATATTATTTCAAAGCATTGCTAACCTCTTCGAGCCCAATGCCATTTAAAAAAAAAACAACATTTTATATTCCTAATTATTGTAATTAGATGACATTATAAATATGGCTAGTTTTAGGAGGAAGGGTAGTATCCACATATGAAACTGTAGATTAGATTTCATATTCAATCAACCCTAAAACGAAAATAAAACTTTTTATAGAGATCCTAAGTAGCACGTCACCATCACATGATACTTTGTTTCAAATGTCTATAAACCTATTTATAATCTACATGTCTTTGCCTATAATCAGTGAAAAGTATGATAAAAAAGAGCTTATATGACAATTAGACTAATTAAATTATAAATTAACTCCATATCAGAATATTTTCTCAACATTTTGACAGATAAAAATCACGGCATTTCAACAGCAATATTGAATTCAAACTAGCTTCAACTCATCAAAACCTTCCTTTATGTAAAAAAGAAATCTATACTATGTGATGGTTTGGACCAGTATCATCATAACAGAAAGTGTGTTTGCCTGTTTGTGTTTCCGTTACATCACATCGGGGTGACCGATTGGCGTAATTTTTTGCATAGCCAGAGAGATGAAAAGTGAAATAGGCTACTTTTCATCCTGAAAAAAAATCACTCCCCCAGGAAAACTGCTGGTGGAAAAATGAATTATTCTTTCACGTAGCAACGGAGGACCCGATTGACGTGATTTTTAACAGGAATAGCCGAAGAGCTAACAAGTGTTAAAAGCAACTTTTCATCCCAAAAAAACATATTTCTCTCTCGGGAAAATTCTTAGTGGAAAATTGAATTAATATTTAAACAGAATAACGATGCTATGTCGACTTAGAATAAAGGATGGTCGTATTTTTTGCATAATGATATTTGGAGGTCCGGCAATTTATCAGGCTACTTTTTACCTAAAAAAAAAGACATCATTCCATCGGAAATTTTTTTCGTTAAACGACAAAACTAATTTAAAAAATAATTTCTTCAAAAAGGTAGTAAATAATAACAAGGAAATCTTTTTAAATAATTAAACGGCAAATATCATATTATGCGATGGGGCGCGAAGATGCTAAGTTGGCGTTGATATTTTTAATGACATGCATACAACATTATGTATTTAAAATGCATGATGTTTTGCATTGCACGTGTTTACTAAAAACTTTGAAAACACAAAATGATAATTAAAGTACTGATTATAAGTGTTGGTTTCTCGCATTCTACGTAATTCGGTATTTGATAATGTGCATAATATTAAACGTAGACACAGCCGGTCAATGTGACCTAACAGAAGAATACACGGAATTGTGAAAAATACTGAAACGTTTTATTCTGTGATAATCCAAGTGAGATTAACTTCAGGCGTACAGCAATAAGCATTACATTTCATTTGAATACCGTTCCTATTGTCGCTTTTATGACT
Organism: Micrasema longulum; assembly: GCF_059751315.1. Taxonomy (NCBI): domain Eukaryota; kingdom Metazoa; phylum Arthropoda; class Insecta; order Trichoptera; family Brachycentridae; genus Micrasema; species Micrasema longulum. The sequence goes on from NW_028280340.1 coordinate 24,743, forward strand.
TGAATAAACATAATTATTATGAGAAAACAAAACTCAAATATGTAGATACTGAGACATTATTCGAGAGATAATGACGCCAGGACGACAAAATACACAGAACTGAATTCTTTTTTGAAATAAATAAACTCTCTTAAACACCTACACTTTTTAAATTATAAACAGCTTTTGTTTCACAATCTAAAAAAAATTAAACTAAGAAGGCTCCTTCTACGAGTGGATCTATTTTTGTAAAAAATAAATCGGTTATTTTGTTTTTCTATCGCTCGGGTAGTAACTTCTTGTATATTAAGGCCAATCAATAAAAATAAGATTTAACACTTATTTTAAAGATTTTATTTATAAAATCGGAGTTACGATTCTTTTATCAGATAAACATTGTGATTCAATTAATATAGTAAAAACGTATTTATTTATTTATATTTTTTGGACACATCAAAAGCAAAACATTCAGAAATGCAAAACAAAAAAGAAAACTATCCCTCTGTAAGTAAAGTGATGTCCTGTTTTTTTTATTCGGAAATCAAAATATTACAAATTGCCTAGGGTCTCGTACTTATATTTTTTGAAGCAAAAACATTAAAATATGTGGTCTTTACATATCTTTATTTATCTAAAAAGTTTCATATACTTATATAGAAATGTATAGTAGTAAACAAAAGTTTTAATTATAATAATTCGTCATCGTCAAACCGTTATTCGCATCCGATGTTGCATAGGGCACAAATGCTTCAAATGTTGAATATCTTTATCATTTTTGTTACTTTAAAGGTAAGAACATCAGTCTTACGCTTCAGGTGCAAATCCAGAGACAATTGGATACAAGTATTGAATGTTGATCAGAAGGCGAACGAGCCAACCAATGAACTAAAAGACGGGCCTTTCTCCGCTCGATTTTATTTTTTAGGATTTTTACTTGAGAGTAGCCATTTAGTCGAAAAAACTCCAAACGTCCAGGATTCTGGTTCTATTTCATTCACAGAGCTGTATTCTTCGACCACCCGAACACAGACAAAATATACTTAATCCAGAGATGTACTTACATCAACTACCGTTCTTGAGGTCCCGGGTTAGATTCCTGGGAAGGTTGGAATGAAATATTTGATTTCAAAGGTGGTTCTACACTGAAGTATTTCGTTGTCCATGGACTGGCACCAGGGCCCCGATTACAATGAGAAGTTAATTGAGTTATCTTCAACCTTTTAAAAAGTAAAATCGATTTTTTGTATGAAAATTTGGTACATATTTTTCAAACATGTTTAACTACACGAGGTTTATTTAACACACTTTCGTACGGAAAATTCGGGTTTACTTTAAAGACAACCGAAGATAACTCTGTTAACTTCCCGTTGTAATATGGGCCCTGAAGCGTTAGACTGATCACCTTACCTTCGTCTAACAGATGATCGAGATATGTCGCATTTAGCAAAATAAAATATAAAATTCTATATTATATTATCTATTATTTAAGTCAAAAGATGTACAGTTGTAAATTAGATCTGTCTGATTGCAGAGCTGCGCGGCGGCCCCCTGGGGGGCGCGGTGTACCGCCTGGCGCAGTTCCACTGCCACTGGGGCTGCTCGGACGGGCGGGGCTCGGAGCACACTGTGGACGGGAAGGCCTACTCCGCCGAGCTCCACCTCGTGCACTGGAACGCCACCAAGTACGGCTCTCTAGCCGAGGCCGGGGGCCACCCGGACGGGCTCGCTGTGCTTGGCGTCTTCCTCAAGGTATGCCAACTTATAATCACAATCTAATTCTAAAAATTAAACTCCAGGTTAACTTTTCCTTCAAACATCGCGTCGAGTGCTTTGATCTAAGCGGGCATCTTTAAGTCTGTGCACGAATGAAATAAAGAACGATACCGTTTTTTTTTTTAATACGTAATCTTCATTAAAAACAAAAAAAACATTTAAATATAATACTATTTTTCATTTTTTACAAACAAATACATCTCTGTTGAAGAGTTGTGGAAGAGTTGAGGAAATGTGGATGTTTAAACATGGGCAAAATAGTGAATGTTACACGGTGTGTATAGTGTCCACTTTAACCAGCTAATAACAGGTCATAAGCCCTGTAAATGCCTAGTCTTCCGTATTCCCTTCTCAATAATGTTTTCCCTCACTGTTGCAATAAATGTAATTATAAATTAATAGTTCATCGGATGCACATGCATTAGTGTTAATAATATAACACAGATATAATAATTACCACATATTTTGTAACTATTTGTAAAATATGTATCTGCAACTTAAACAAAATAAAAGTATAACATTTTAAAATCAAAATTATTTAAAAAAAAATTTTTTTTTATAGGCAATCTATCCTAAAACGAATGATTTATAAATCAATAATTTGTAAATGAATAAAAATCACAATGGAACAAATGTTTGGTACCAAAAACTAGTACTTTCAATATGCTTACAAAAACTAATTCACGAAGATTAGTTTCATTTCTACAACATACATACATTATTTATAATAGATACACTGGCATAATAGGTCTATACTACAGTTATTAAAAAGCTTGTAATCTTTAGATTTAAGATGGAGAAAAATGTATCTGGAAAACCTTGAAAAGCCAATAAAAGTTTTATTGCTGAAGCTACGCCTTAAAAACTAACGCGAAATAATTTTATAGGGCTTCGCTCTGTTCTTTAAATAATTCAGCTAATAGATTCGTAGCTGGACTCGATGTTTTTTTTAAAAATAATCTAATGATTAAAAAAAACTCTTTTAGAATAAGTTTTTGGTTGGTTAACCTTGGGATACCAACACAGCATAATTGGTGATATTTACAAATCAAGAATCCTTTAAGTGGAATTTAAACTAACCACATAATGTATCGAATCGAGTTGAATGTTAACAATACGAAATATGGTACTGTTTTTATTTGTAAAGGTTTGTGTTACTGTCTACTACTACATACCTACATACTGCAGACGGATGTTTATTATATTATGCCTTGATGATTTTGTCTAGGTCTGGTTTAATAAGATTTGTTCAAAATAATAATGAAAAGTAGAACTGTACAGGTTACCTATTAGACATTTTTATATTTTTTCTAACACATTCATTCAAATAATATGAATATTTATTAATCGATTCACAAACATACTCGTGACAACAATAAAAATAAGCAAAGTTTTATTTGGAATCGGAATTTGGATCGTATAAATTTAAACGACTTCTGCAGAACTGTTTGAAATAAATTAGAACCAGAATAATGCAATCAGAGGCGCTTTATATTACGATACAGCGATGACAGCTCACTCCAGAAACATACATTCCGGTTTATCAAATGAAACATCACATACATATAATTAACTTCAATAGTAGTGAAATATGCATATATATATATATGTTTAAGAGAAATGTTATTTTAGATGTTTGGAGTAAGTACTTTCATGATACCAGAAAATTACTAAATAAGACGACACAGGTACCTACAATATTAAAATTTAAAATACAATCTTCATTAATTTTCCTTTTTAGCCTGTTGATGTTTCACATACAAAAAAATATTAAATATTTTACCAGGCCCACTGCACCGTTTGGAAGAAGATTTTCTTTATTTTTAAAATACATAATGCTATCAAAATCATTTTCTAATTAATCCGCTTTACAAAAAGTAAATAAAAATGAATTACTGACGAATTTTAATGCAGTATTGATTAATAAAATAAAATTCACAACATTGAAATTATTTGATGTAAATTTTTGACAGAAGCACAGTGTACTTTATTATAGAAATAAATTATGTTTTTAAAAAAAAGTAAATCGACAAGCTTACGAAATCCCTTGTGGATTGGCATTAAATATATATAAAGGTGCATTAACTAAACTGAATCTAAACAATCTTAGAAGCTATTTAAAATTATTGTGATTGTGGTAATAGCAGTATCTAGGCAGACATGGCAAGTGTGTCATTTCAAGTCAGGAGTGATAACACCGCTTGCTTCTTGAATGCTTGCCTTTGCTGTAGGAACACATCGACGCGACGCCGCCGAAATAGCACCGTCGCGTCGTAGATTTATTAAATGGACGATTTTCAATGCCTTTGGCTAATACAATAAGGTACCTCTTGAAATTCAGGCTATGCCAACAATTTTTTTTTTAAAGATTTTGTCAAGCACAGCCTGTTTGGAAAGAGGTAAAGAATAGAGAGTCAAAGAATATTTGCAGGACAAGACAGCTTGGCATTAGATTTGTAATTATTGATTTTTTTAATTTATTGATTTTTTTAATTTATTGATTTTTTTTAATTTATTGATTTTAGTTCTTGATCTAAACTGTGTTGTTGATTAAAATTTATTCGTTTGATAGGTTTAATTGACTAATTATTGATTTATATTTTATGGTTATCATTTTATTGACGATTATAAGAGACTCGATGAATCCTATATAAATAAAAATAAAAATATTAAAATAGATACATTTCTTTACTCACATAAAAACGTAATTTTTTTAGTACTTTTTTCAGTGTATAATCTTAATCTAAATAGACATTAAAAATAGCCTCGCGTATGCTTTGCGTATTGTTTTCATTCCAACATATGTATATATATTATGATTGTGTATATGTATTAGAACTTAACTATAAGCACCTGCTGACAAACTGCATTTTATGCAGCTCAGTAGGACTTGATGATTTGTATTTTAATTTTTGAATGTTTTTGATAAATACAATATTAAAAAAATAAAAAAAACACCTGGTTCACATTTGAAGATTCTAAATTATATAATTTCTACAATAATTATTTATTGCTAATCGAAAAGTAATATCGGTGCTTATCAAAAGAATATTTTATTTATCTTAGGATATCGAGTCAATTTTGATTTCTATCTTGGATAACATCTCTTGATTGTAGCACCCGTGAGATTATTTTTGATTTTACACTTTTCTTGATAATTACGACTGTTTATCATACTTCTGAAAACTACTCACGAAAGATTTATTTTGAAAGCAAGTATTTTCAAAGCTATATTTCAAACGTGTTTATAGGATAAGTTATTATGCTCCTCACATTTTTTTATGTCATAATTTGGTTAAATAAAATCCAAACATTTGATTATTTAGTGTTCAAGAAACTGTTAATGTCAACGTATTCTTGAATTAAGGGTGGAAAAATTTGTAAAACTATTTTTAAAGTGAAGTAATTTGTGGATGCATAAAACAAAAATTGTTATGTACGTTTATAATGGACAATTTTTTTTTTCGAAACCTTAAGTATTATGTACTTTTTAATGATTGTATTTTAAAAGCAAATTTTTATAACGAAACGTATTAATTTGTTTTCAAAATAATTAGAATCGGGTTTTTTGTACTACTATAAAAACCAAATATTATTATTAAATCTATTATATTTATGATAAACACGCTCTAATCAATAAATACATAAACTCAATCTATTGTTTTCCTATTCAATGTATTGATTCAAATGTTTTCAAACTGAATAAATATTTTATCAATAAATTAATTTAGCAGTGCGTATTACCAAAATGTAAAAAAATATATATCTGGTGCTGAATGGTGCTCTCATTTAAATAATACCTATACAAATAAACTACGATATAAATACTTAATATTTATTTACGTTTTCAGGGTCATATTATTTTGGGGGGTAAATATTATTTAAACGAATTCAAACTTAAGTTACATTTTTTAAAAGTAAAGGCAAGTTTCGAAGACAAAGTCACCAACTAGATTAGATCCCCGTCGAAACTCGCTTATACTGAGGAAATATAATATTACAGGTAACAAAACTTAAATTAATACTCATGTACGATGAGAGTTTCCACGCATTTAAGAAACCGTTTATTACCTATGCAAATTTATAAAAAAACATATATAGGTAAAATTAGCTGGTAGTAAATAGAAAAATGCTTAATTCTTTCTCTTAAACAATGTGTCCTGTTTATAAAATCCGAAATTCTTGACATAACCACATAATATTTCAAATACTATTATTTATCTCCGTGATAAAAATACATACCCACCTAATGAATATTTTGTTTATAGGTCGGAAAGCATCATCCGGAGCTGGAGAAGATCGCTGACCTGCTGCCTTTCATCACTCACAGGGGAGACAAGATCACCATGAAGGACTCGCCGGATCCCGCCAAGCTGCTCCCAGATAGCAAGGCCTACTGGACCTACGAAGGTTCCCTCACTACCCCGCCCTGCACCGAGTCTGTCACATGGATCCTGTTCAAGGAACCCATTGAAGTTTCCACAGAACAGGTATGCGTTATACCTTTCTCCGGAACTATTACTAGTTTGTAACATATGTTTCTTTAACATTATTTGTGCTCTGCAATAAGGAACATGGTCCTTGTGGAACGCCTTACACTCAAACAATGCTCGCAAATTGTCAAAGTTTACTTTAAAAACCAGAGTTAAGTTTCCTGAACGTAATAAAGATAATATATGGGCCCTTCGTGGAACCATGAATTTACTGGGTGACAAGTTTGGCGACAATTTTATTTCCAGAAATAATATAATTCCAATACAAAAAATAAAAATTAACAGAACAAACCAATGGTATACAAAAGAATTACATTCACTCCAATATGAAAGATATCATCGTTCCCTTTCCGCATCTAATGGTGCATAGGGTACTGCATTGATACACCAATATCAGCATATCTTGATCATTTTTGTTACATGAAGGTACGATGATCAGTCTTACGCTTCAGGTATCAGTCCAGGGACCATGAAATATTCTGGCCTCTTGCATTGCAGGCTAACGCGCTGACCATTACACCATGAGGCCGACTATGAAAAATATAGATTATATAAAGTAGCAAATATAACACAGAAACCAAAGGGATTGGATATAATTTAAAACAGTAAGAAATAAATACTCGAAAGCATTAAAAAATAGCAAAAAATTGTATTTTAAGAATAATGTTCTTACTGAAACTGGAGATCCTAAGAAAATGTGGAGAACGATGAAAAGTTTGAGTTTGAGCTTGAATGAGAAAGCATTGAATTTTCGAAAAAGGTGCAAGGTAATTTACAAACCAGGCTCAATGAATATTTTATAGAGATTATAATATATATTCATAAGAGCATACCAATCATAAAGGAGGACTCCATAGAAACCAATTTTAAATGCAACAAGCAAGAATTTGTATTTAAGGATATAGACTAATATTAAACAACACTAAATCAAAGACAAGTTCCGATGGAATAATCATTCAAGTATTGAGTGACACAATGCCAATCATAGGATCTCTGCTATTGAGTATCATTGCTGTACTGAGAACAATCTGGAAAAGCTCATAATCTAGGCAACATTCAGGAATAACATTTATTACTAATAAAAAAGTTAGTACGTAAACAAAAGATTGTGAAAACCTAATACAAAAACACTGTACTACTCAAAAACTGGATTAGTATGTAATTATTACAATTTTAAATGCTAGGGAAGAAAATTATTCTTTTATTTTCATTTTCAGTTGAACAAATTCAGAGTTCTACGAACATACGGATCCAACGAAGACAGACCATGTGACGAAGGTGTCCATGTCATCAACAACTACCGCCCCCCTGTGCCTCTAGGAAACAGAGAGCTGCGCGACTGCGGTTGCAACTGAAATCAGATGCACTCACCGTCACATCACATCATATAATACATGTATCAACTTCCGAAGAGACTACACATATTTGAACTTTACCAATTAACCATTCCGTTATTATGGCAAGGAATAGAGGAATAGAACACCTTCTTTCCCAGAGCTTGTAACCGGTAAAACACTACAATAATTGCTCGGAAAACAATTACACAAGTGCTACTAAAGTATGCTGCTTTTAAGAATATTTTAACTTATTAGGATAATATTGTGTTATGTAATAGTGGTTATTGCAAAGTATTTCAATTAAATATGATATTTTTTATAGAACAGTAGTAATGATCAGTACCTAATCAGTGTAGCTGCGCGTACTATTCTTAATGTTTTAAAAATGTAAATTCTCTCTCCTCATACCAATGTAGTCTCGAGAAAAATAATTCTAATATTTTCATGCTAATATTGCTAGTGTTTTGAAATATGTATTACGTTGATGCATCAAATATATTTGACTTTAACTATAGGAAATGTTCCACAATTCTTTTAATGTTTGTTGTACTAAAACATTGTAATTTTAGTGAACAGTTTTGTAAGACAGCAATGAATATTCAAAATAAAGTTGAACATTTCAGATAGATTTTTGTTTTAATTATTTATTTGTTAAACAAATTTGCCCTGTGGGTTTGCTTGATTCCTCAAATTCGAATGAACATGTTTTATGCATCATTAATGCTTATAAGTAGAAATGAACGTAGAAAACTATAGGAGAGGAGCAATGACCAATATTTGGCCTTAATATTTGGTTGTACATATAATAAAATTTATTTATGAGTTAGGTTTGTTTTAGGAAAGTAGAGTATATATTTTTATAGGATATATTTAGAGTATGTAACAATAATATTAAACAGTGGTTAAAAGGTATACAACAAGTTACTTAAGTAAAACTAAGTGAAGCATTATTATGCACAAAATTATAAGAAATATTAACACAAAAAGGATTGGTATTATTATTAGGGTTTCAACATTTTCCCAGATCTGATTCAACAAACTGAAATGTAAAGAGCAAAGACTAAATAGTGTTTTAAATATGTGCCTTTCAATCATAAGCCAGAACAAAATATTTTTATGATATGTAAGAATCTCGACTATAGAATGTGAGTTTACAATATAGTATTATGCCTACAACCTGTAGCTTTATTCTGGACAGTTTTGTACTTTATATTTCAGACATGGAAAAAAAAAATCTTCTATTTTTGTAAAAAAAACATCATTCTTACATATTCAAAATTTATTGAATTTGGTGACTTACACAGATCTAGTATCTCATCGAGACTGAAATACAACAAATACATTAAACTAAGTCCGATTAAAGGAAAAAGGTGGAACATAATATATACTATTATTAACGACGTAATTCAAACCAGTATAATTAATAGCGGTTGGGGCACCTAAAAATGTATTAATATTCATTGTTATTAATTAACTGTTTATTTGTAATAATCATAAAAAATATATTAATGGTAAAAATTTATTTAAAAAATAATTGTGGTGAATTTGTTATTATAAAAAATATTGTTAAATACAGTTTGGTCTTATGCATATGCTTTAGTTGTTAGCTTTATCTGTGATTGTTCACACTGAAATAAAATATATTTAGAAAAAAATATGCTCTTATTTAATGCAATTCCACATAAAAACATATGTAAATAATCATCAATAAGGCTCGCAACCCAACAAGTCGCTCCTTTCGATGAGGTGCACTGAGGAGGACGCAAGAATGGAGAATTGCAACATGGAATGTAAGGAAACGCACGGGTGTAGAACGAACTATGTGACTCATCACAATGAGTAATAAATGTTTAGGTATAATGTGTGTTACAAAAAGCAGGAAAAAGGGAAGCGGTTCGATGGAGCACAGTGAATGTTGATGAATACAGAAATATAGGAAGACCGAGAAAGACGTGGCATAACCAAAATCAACAAATATTTGAAGATGGACATGTCAAATTGTCAGAATGATTGGCGAGTGTACATGAGAAGATGTATCAATGTAAAGGAACCGAGATCTGTATGCAAAGACATAGTGGCGTTCTATCCTCTCTGCCTACCCATAAGGGTAAACAGCATGATGGTTTGTAGTTGTTGAAACAGAGATTCCTTTATTTGAAATAAGATCACCTGATCGCAATTTATGTCATACCTAAAGGTGAATAATATCTTAGGTAGCACCCGTGGTATAAAAGTTTGTAAAGACACACTCTGCATACATGGCGATTTCACTCAAGCCAGAGTGTTTTGTGCAGTGATTCACCTCTGTACTTGGGTCTTGTGGCATGTTCTGGTCCAAAAACATGAATAAAAACACGTAAGTACATTGAAGCTACATTGCAGATTATAGTTTTACATTATCTCTGGATACATACGGTTACTTGATCTTTTCTGTACAATAAACAAAAATTGAGCTGATGCATAACACCTCCATTTTGTATATTATGTCATTCCAAAACATTACATCTTGACAGAGGGTAGGTACCTATTTATCTTTTTATTAGTCCTTTGAATATATTGAATGTACCTTGTTCAAGCTTTTTTTTAAAATTAGTTTTTGCTTTCTACTTATAAATGTTTTTGTTTTTCTATTTTATTTTTTAAGTAGTTTATACAAATTTACAGTTTGTTTTGTATTATGTATTCAGTGAATCAATTTCTTATTCTTCAAAAGTTTTCCACAAAAGTCTGCTATTTAGGTACTTTGGGAAATAATAATTAAAACCATTCCGTTTTTAAAATCATAAAAACAAATAGTCCCTTTTTTCACAGATTACCTTTTTTACTCAATGGCTTCTTCACCTAAAAACTAGTTCTCGTACTTCGTACAATAAATTTATTGTGTAAAATATGTTTTTACAGTATCCGATATTTAATCATCTTCAATTTTACTTTTGGCACTAGGGGCGAATTTTATTTCAACATTAGTTTAGACAAGATATTGATTAATCAAAATAAATTTAAAGTTAAGCTTGAGTTTTGGCACCTAAATAAGATTTTTAAACATTCAATATGGACCGAGGCGACCGAATCAAACCAGTTGGTGCTTCAAGGTAACAAATCAAAAAATTAAGTAGGTTTATAAACTAAATTGTTTTGTTTCATTTAATTTTTAACATCTTAAAATAATTTTAGAATATGTTCCTGTGATCATGTGGATAAGATTCTAAGGATCAAACATACCATCAAATCTAGATCAACGGACATAAACCTTTTAGCCTTACCATCCAAGAGATATGCTTTGAACAGTTGGAGAGAAAGTAACAATGTTTTAGCTCCTGAAATGGTAAATAAAATAAATTAATGACCATTTTATAATCCAAGTGAAAAAATAAAGTGAAAACATTTCAGAAAATATAGAAGCGTTACTTGTTTTTGACATGCAACATTACATTACTGCTATTTTCAAAATGTTATAAGGAAAATGATGTAAAAATAATAGGAAGTTCCTTCATTCGATTTTCTTTTGAAATGGGCAATACAATATTTGCTAAATACATGATGCAGCTAGTAAGGAATCGAATATCTGTTTAACATAATATTTAAACGGTTGGACTTGATAAGAGCTCCCTAAAATACTTCTGTGTCTTGGTGGATGAATAATACAGTTCTGTGTGTGAAATTAAACCTGCACTTGTGTTTTTGACTCTATTACTTATTCTCAGAGAAAAATCCCAAAAAAGAAACCAGATGGAGAAATGTCCGCCTCGTAGCCTAGTAGTTGGCACATTCAACTACTATGCTTGAGTTCTGCGGTTCGATCCCTGGGAGAATCGATATGAAATTTGTTTATGAAAGCACACAAGTACATCAAAATATAATAAAGTTGCTTTATTATTATAGAATAACTTTCTTTTTACAGATTGAACATTTAAAAGGAATTGTTCACGGAGAGTATATGGGCGTAAATGTAAATAACTGCAAAAGGTCAATCAAGAATAAGCCCTTTCCTAAAAAAAGGTATCACGAAACTATATTTGTTGATATCTAACAGTAAAAATACAACATACATTTTTTTGTCTACATGTGAAAAAATATTTGTAAATTAATCAATTTTTGTAAAAAAAATAGGTAGGTACCTGTAGTTTCGTGTTTTACAATAATATTTTCTTTACAGTAAATGTTCAAGTAAACCAAAGACAAAAGGGGACAATAAAAAATGTTGTCAGGTCAATAATGGTGGGAAAAATTCCTGTTCTCTAATATCAAAACTTTTGAAAAAAATTAATACTTATGATTTGAATAGGTAAGGTTTATTTATTAATTATGTGATTTAAATTTATTATCTAGCAATTTACTGGAATAAAGTTATTATTATTCTCTTTTGCCTGTAAATTAAAATAAATTGTAAGTGTTACTAAAATGTATTATATTGAAATAATTACACAACGGTGGTTTGGAAGGAGTGCTTATTGTAACAACTTTCTAACACCAAAGATTTAGAAAGCCATCTGTTAACCATCAAAGGTTTTACTAGATATTTTATACAATTCACATAAATTGTAGATATGGAATGTTCAAACATAGGCAGAATACTGGAAAATATACAGTGTATAAATTCATAATTCAAACAAGTCGATGATAGATCATAAGCCCTGTAAATGTCTAGACTTGCATATCAGTCTTTCTGATGCAGACCTATTTATTGAGATATCGCAGTGGCGTAAAAGTCATCACCCTAATGGAAGATTCTCTCAATTTCGCAAATGATGTCTTCTGTCATTACAACTTTGACATTTGTGAAGCAAACAAAAGCGAAATACACGTTGACAAACCATGGATCCCTATACTCCTCAAGAATACGGAATAATTGCGTCAATACTTTTGACTAATCGGTCAGTGATTTTTTGATGAGGCGCATTTCCTCCTGTGCGGATACGTGGATAAGCAAACTTGTAATTGATAATAACTATTATTGCTCCTGGGGCACTGATTTCTTTCTTTGGAGTTTTTAGACGTCGCGGATCTACACGAACACGCCACAGACCTTGGTGGCCTTAGAAGAGAACATTCGACTAAAAGTGGAGATCTATCGCTAGAAGTTTTCTCAAAAGTCACTGAAAATGCTGTGAAATGAGCCCGAATGCGTTGTAAAAACTTGTGGTGGCCACTTAACCAATATTATCCTTGGGACCTAATGGAATAAAATTTAAATGTCTAAATACACATAATCAGCAAATAGAACCACTATTTTTATTTACAATATAATAACCTTGCTTTAGAAAATTGAATGAGGACTTTTTTGTCACCTTGTTCGTATCTTATATATAAGAATATTCTTAAGAGATAAAAAAAGTTAAGTTAGTTCTTAAGTACTTGTTTGTTTACAAATATTTGGACATGCTCAAAATATTGTGGTGAATTTTATTTATTTATTTAAACTTTTTTACACTGTGCTTAGTGGGTTTATTGTATCTAGATATCAATTTCTTCCAACCAACCGAATTTATTTGAAAAGTTTATTTTATTTTAATTTGCACCCACTTTCTGTAAAAAAGCCTGCAGTACCTATACATACTAGAATAGATTAACTACTAAATACGCCCATGATTGTTGAATTCCAGCCATACTGAAGTGTTGTTACTTTATTATTATAGGGAATCAAGTTTGACATGCATAATTTATAATGAATTATGTTGCCTGATGGACGTGGATGTCAATAAGCCGAAAGAACCCAAACAAAATAATCTTATTTTAATGGCAAAAAAGGTATGTTTTGTTGTTACTGTAATTTAAATAAAGGTCTTGGCATAATAATCTGTGTTTTTCTCACAATATTATGCAATTCTGGACATTACCTATTATTTTAAATAAAAACGAAAATAGAACATAGTTTTTAAAAAATCATTTGAAATCCAAGGAAGTAATTTTGAAGAATTCAGATCTAAATATTCATTATTTATGTATTGTGTATAAAAATATATACCACCAGATTTGATGACAATATATATGATTTAAGATTATAGCTTGAAATTTTGGCAAACCAGGATCATTAGTATTATATTAAAACTAAGTCAGCTTTATATAATAATGTTATGTTATGTGGTTCTTCTCAGATCATTTACGAATAATATGTATGGTATATCATTGATATATCAGATCATTTCAGATCATTTACGAATAATATGTATGATATATCATTGCAGTTAAGTATCTGGATCAAAGAAATGACCGAGAAAAAAGGATCGATTCATTGTGATGAAAATGCATTAGCAGGTAAAATTGGAAATAATATATTTTAAAAATGATTCCTCAGAATTTATTGAGATTTTTTCTAAATATAAAGTTTCCTTTATGCAATTGTAACGTTTAAAGATATGAGAGGCTAGATCAGTAAAAATTGAAATTTATAAACAATTATAAACAATAATTAAAAGAGTACAAAATAATTCATATAGTGGGAGCGTTGGCGTTTTGTAATAAGAGAGAACCAGGTATGTTTCCTACCGGGTATGTTATGCGCTGATCATATCCACAACAAACGCTATGTTCTACAGGGGAATAAATAGCAAAATATTCCCTTGGCTATGTACTTCGTTGATTACTCAAAGCGTTAGATAGTTTAAGTTTAGCCTGTAAAACTAGTTGAACTTATCAAAGCCCTTCACTCAAATGTGACTGCCGAATCAGAATTAACGATATTGTCACATATTAGTTTGCGGTCACCACACTGAAGTTTTCCCAGATTGCGTCCTTACACCATTCCTTTTTATAATCCTTATGGACTTCATCCTAACGGACTCAATTCCACTAGATCGAGGATTATCCATGTCCTCCTCCCAAAAACTGTGCGACCTATAGAGAGTATGTCGATGATGTGGTTATAATTGATGGTTCAGTCAGGGATCTTCAAGTCACTGTAGATAGATTAAATTGGTACTCCACATGCATGGGTTTAAAAATCAATATCGCAAAACCCCATGTACTGTGTAAAAATTCGTGCCATGATGCCCAAAATCCCCAGGCTGTCAAACCAAATCATCAAAAGGGTCGAGAGTTTCAAATACGTATATGTTATGAAAAATGACAACTTTCAAAAAGAGCTGGGTGTGCAGCTAGGAATAGACACCAGTATGAAGGGTGTCAGGAGATTGAATATTTACTCAGTGAAAACAAAGTGCCGCCTATATAATGCTTGCATAACACCTATTCTCCTCTAAGGATGGGAATCGTAACACCTCACTAGGGCCTAAAAAAGCAAAACACAGAACTTTGAGTATAGGTGTCTCAGAAGAATTTTGGGTGTTCGGTGGTTTGACTTTGTAAAGAATGAAGTCGTAAAAGAATGGACACCGTAAACTCCGATGACAACTTTCATGAAGTGGAAGCGATACGGTTGGCTTGGCCATATACTGCTGGTGCCTCCTTAGAGCCTTAACTAGGCTTGCCTAGTTTACAAGGCATCAGGTTCTCGATGCCCTGGTTGTCCGCTGCTGAATGTCCGTCGGCAGTTCATGTTAAAACTATGGGACAAGAACTAGAACACACAGGAGCTAGCTGCCGACTGAGATGTCTAGAGGATCTTCGTGGACACAATATGCTGCAACTATTTTTTATTTTTTCTTTTTCATATTTTCCATTTACTCATATTTAAAAAAAAAACAAGAATGTAACTTTCAATTTTTATTTTATATGTTTTTTTAATTAATGCATCTACACCATAGATTTCATAATGTATTCTAGATTTAGTATACCCACGCACAGGCCATGACTATGTGGGATTTTTTGTTTTTATAAATAAAGTAACATATTATGCAACAAAAAATGACGCAAATGTAAACAAAACAATTGTGAATTTAAAAAAATAAAAAGCTAGGGAGCGGACATGGAATGATGATGATGGTGTTTTTATGGCTTTGCAAATGTAATTTGGAAATTATTATCAAAGTATTAGTAAATTGGTACTTAATTGTATGAGATGGCTGCATAATTAAAAAAAATATTTGTAAACATGAACATTATTGGTAAAGTAATTGCAGTAAAAATAAATTATATTACATGTTACCAACATACAGGTGGTCGGAGAAGTGACGTCCAAAGAGAAAATGTAGGTGCCTCATGTTGAGGGGTATTCTACTATTAAAAGAAAATTTCTTGCGTAGGTGTAGGATGTGCATTTCTGTAGGAGGCCGCTATTTTGAAAACCTTTTGTAAATAAACTTATTTTTATTACAATTGACTGTGTTTTATTAACTCAATTTAAAAAATAAGTAAAACTTAAAAAATAAAGCAAAAAAGCTTTTTTCCCATCAAAGCCATTAAGTTATTTTTTGTTAGTTTACACACTTTCTATAAAAATTAGCTAAGAATGATAAAATATGCAATAATTTATATTTTTTAATCAAATGAATATCTTAGGAATTATCCGCCTCAGTATCTTTGTAGGCTGATTTCTGCAAATAATAGCCTATAAGTTATACTTTTTTGTATTATTCTGAAAGCTGAGAGTCTAGAGCAGTTTTTAAAGTTATCCAAAAACAAAGAAATGGCAAATTAAAAGATTTTAAAATTCAAGCCGGACTCGCTCAAACGTAAATTCTCAATTCAAGGTAAAAACTTTTGTAGGTTCCATCAATGTTACGAAGCTGATTATTTAATGCGTAAAAGCACAATTTAAATAAAATAAGATACAAAAAAACTTTCCTCAAATTAAAAAAAAAAATAACCGATCCAGTCGAAAATTTTCAAAAACCAATTTAAAAAATCATAACTAAAAAACTATGCAATATCACTGAACATACATGGGTTATTTGAATACCCCTCTACATGAAGCACCTACTTTTTTCCTTTGGACGTCACTTCTCTGGCCACTCTATATGTAGGAATTGAGAATAAATAAAATGATTTAAAGATCAATATTTTTAATATGTTACAACAGAGATGAAGAATATTTTTTGGAAGAGAATATAGAAGTCCAGGCATTTACAGGGCTTTTGTCCTATCATTGGCTGGTTTAAGTGGCCACTTTACACACTGTGCAACATTTACCTTCTGCAAAATTTTCTTCAACTCTTGTTATATATTAATATTATTAACTCTCAAGGGGGTTGAATCCAGTTCTTGCCAACCAAAATTTAAATAGACTCAAAATATTGTTGACCAATAATTTTGACTAAAGGATAGTGACTAATTGTTGTCTATTTTACAGAGGCCAAAGAAATACCTTTATCAAGTGAAATAATGGATTGCACTTGTAACAAAGAAAAGGTAAAATGATCCATATTTTTCTTTAATTCAAAATGTTAACATGTCAAAAAAATAAAAGCATCATAATGAGGAAGTTCAGTGGTTTTTTCATATTTTTTTATTTGTTAATAGACTACCAAACTGAGCCCAAAAAAAATCTTTTTTAAGTATCGTATTGTATTATCATCGCTATGATTTTTTATGTTTTATAATTTTTTTATTCCACCGTGCGTGACGTCTTCGGCGAGTTGTCCGGATTGGTGGATTGACTTCCTGGAAGCCAAAAGTTTATCACAATACTCCATCATTCGTATTAAGAAGAACTTGCGATGTCATTTAAAGTAGTTCATTTTTATTAACTTTTTCATACATTTTAGAGAAAATCTAATTTTGACTGAGTGTTAGAAAACATTTTTTAAATACAATTTCCCGTAGCACTTAACTTCTTCATTCTGTATATTTGACTTACTGTTGAATTGGTTTTAGGTATCCAGAAAACCCAAAGCAATTAAGTCAAAAAGTAGGTAATATTTTTTTCTGATTTTTCTAATTTGTTTTGTATAGGTATTTGAAAAAATGCTTTGGCACATTGACATTGACAGTAGTTATAGCCATTATTTTAAGGTATTAATAGCCCAGTACTCACATACATTAATGAAAAAAATAGCAAAAAAAAAATATCATAAGATTTGAGCTCTCATTAGCTCATTATGAAGTCAAAAAGTTGCCTCAGTTGATTTAAATATGCCAAAGTGATGTAATAATCAATCATAATATAAATGACCTTATATAATATGCACGTAAAAACTAATGATTACAAATAAAAGTGTGTGGTGAGAGGTTTGAAGTTCGAACCCCACTTTACCACAACTTGATTCCCATTTTCTAATAGTGAGTTACTTACAACTTGTTGAATATGGCACCCAAAATGTTTTAGTATATTCATAAAATCGCAAATATTAATAAAAACTTTATTCATATGTACATCAAAGTTATTAAACATTAATGTTTCAAGGTAACTTTGAACAAAAAATTCATATTACACCAATAGGGAAATATCACATATTAAAAATACTGATAAAAATATATGAAATGGACTTAGAATAATTAATTGTATTTTCAAAATCAATAAGGATATTGTGGAGAAATGTTTTTATTTATAACTTTAAAAAAGAAAACATAGAAAAATATTTCACTAGATAAACGGGACACGTGACATTGATAGTTGTGACGTCAAGACTCATGACGATGTTCTATAAAAATTTGAATGGAAATGAGCAAAGTTGAAAATTAACATGAATAATGATATATTAGGGGCGTGGCCAACCATTTTCGCGGGAATTCAAAATTACAAATTTAAAAATATTTTTTATGTTACTAATAAGTAGCGAAAATTTTTTTTTTACTGGACAGTATTTCATAGACCCTTATTACTTTATTTTTTTTTTTAAAACCGTGATATTTCCCTATAAGCTTATTATTACTTCCACTGTACTTTTAAATAAAATGTTAATATATTTTTCTTTGTATATCAAATGCTTTAGAGAAGAAAAACCCCCCTCCGCCAAAGGAAATTCCAATGCCTGAAAAGAAAGTAGAAAAGAAAGTAGAAAAGAAAGAAACAAAAGAAAAGAAACCGAAGCCCGAAAAGGAACCCAAACCTGAAAAGAAACCTAAAAAACCTAAAGAGCAAGAACAACCGATTCTAAAACCCGAACCACTAAAAGTGGTATCACCAAAAGTAGAACCACCAAAACCTACCGAACCAGTACAGTCTCCTCCTGAACCAAAGAAGGAACCACCACCCGTAAGATTATTAATAAACAAAAGTTGTCATTCAAAATACTTTTACATATTTCTTTAATAGGAATTTCATAGCCAGTGATATTTGAGCATTTTTTTTATTGTTCTGGAGGTGAATTTATTTTTGATGATAAATTGTTTTGTCAATATTTTTTTATTGATAACAAAAAAGGAAAACATTAATTTTTTTTTTTTCAAAATATATTTAAATAAGTTAGGATATTACAAAATTAAACATGTTCACTACAGATATTATAGGTGTAATGATGATATATTATTATAAAATACTATATTTTCAGATTATTTCAAAACCTATCGAAGATAAACCACCAAAAGAAGGTAATTATAATTTGTTACAAGAGATAATACAATTCACAAGGTTTACATATTCTTAAAAACGGGGGCATTCTTTTTTATCTACAAGAGCATTTATCTGATTCTATAAAAACTTGTTTATTTTGTAAATTACAAATAAATGTTTTCTGATGTATAACATCAAAAGACAGTGAAATAAAATGGATCATCTTTTTAAAAATTGATTTAACAATTATACATTCATATTTGTACACTGGTAGGCTTAATGTCAAATGGCAATTTCATCCAACCAACCAATAAAATGTGTTATTTTTATAATTTTACTAGCTGAACCCGACCACACTTCGCTGAGGCTTTGTCTGATATTAATTATTAGGGTAGTAAATAAAAATAGTCTAGAAACTATGCATTTACTGAGAAAACACATTGCTTAATTGAATATCTTTATTTGCGTTGCTGTGCCTATGCTGTAGAATATGAGGAAAGAAAATTGTAACTTTGGCTAAAATTGATCAAATGGAAGCAATGTGTAGAATCGTCATTCATTACTTATTAACTATGACAAATTATGAGTTAATTTAATACGCATAAAATGTTCCGTTTCCGTTGAAACTTACGAATAAAAAGTATATAGAAATGCCCTTCCGCAAAAATGTAATGTTCTAAAAAAATTTTTAGTCAATCCATTGATTACTTTCCGAGATTTGCGGCCTCAAACATACGGAACCTAAATTTTTATAACATACTTGCGGACCCGACAGACTTTGTCCTGCCGGAACGTTGGCTTGCCTGCTATTAGCTGGTTCAACAAACGTTTTTTCAGATTTTTTGAGCTATTTGTATATTCGTAATAAGGGTTAGTTTTTTGCTTTATCTCTTCATGTGATTGGCTTAGAGTCCTCGTCATGCTCAAATTAAAATTGTGCAAAAATCACTGCTCTAGTGCCATAACCCGGGAAGAAAATACGGGAATACGTGTTAATGAAGAAAAGTCAGACCGCGTTTTACCCTGAGCCTTCTTAAATCATGACACTCAACTCATGCCATATGTGAATTAGTCGTTCTTTAGCCGCCAGCCGGGTTTTGACGTGACTTTGACATTTAATTCGAAACCACACGAAAAGAAAGAATTAAGATAGACCGAATCTTGTCTCCAGGTAATTATGATTTATTTTTTTGTCCTAGCTTTAATTTTATTTAGTTGTATTTTATTTCATTTGTACCTGTATTTAGTGTAAGAAAATTTGTTTACCATTGTTGGAATGGACTGTTTAAGTCTGTCAATAAATAAAAGAATAATGACTGTCGTAAAAGTGTGCAAAAACTATCCGTATAAAAGGAAAAATACTTTTCATAAATATCTAGGTAAACATTTTAAATATTCAAATATTGAATTTAATTAGGAACCTAGGTACTTGTTTGTGGTTGAATTCCAAAACATAAGATAATTTGTTTTTAAATAAATAATTATTTTTGCATATGTCAAACTCTGCGCTACTAACAAACAGTGGTGCATTCTGTGTAAGAAACCGTCTGCCAAAAATGTATCAAATATCAGTTGAAATTATTTTAACATTACTAAAAATCCATTTAAAAAACATAATATGTAGAAATTAAGAAATTGTAAGGATCAATTCAGTATTCATTAAAAATAATTGATGTTTGTAAACATAAATACAATTATTTTTAATGTACAAAAAACAACATTCTCCGAATTTTTTGGAATATGCATTTCAGTCTAATGTAACACTCTAGAAGTTCGATGAAAAACACATTCCCTCCTAACTTTTTTCTGATGAACATATTGAAGATATTATTATTTACAAACCTAAGTCAAGTAAATTAGATTATTTTGCAAAAACTGCACGTAAATTGGTCCGGTAACTATCGAGTCTATTAAGGACAAACTTTCAAACATTCATTTTTATATTTATAGATTGTAATTTCGAAATGTAGGTATGGGAGAAAAAAAATAGCTGTAAAAATAGAACTAAAAATATGTGTATATAAATTAATAAATATTAGTCTAAAATGAAGAAATGGGAATGAAGGAAGAGGAAAAGAAAAAAGATGAAGGAAGAGAAAGGAGATGATTTTACAAGCATGATTCCACAGTCGAGCCTACCTACAGTAGGTGTACTTACATGTGGCCATTATGTATTTAGGACAAACAATAGTAAAATATTAGAATATGAAAAGTGACATTTAGGAATGAATATTCCTAGAAAATATAGACTTAAAATTACATAGGTGCATGTTAACAAAATTATGTTTTTAGTTAAACCTCCGCCAGAGAAACCAAAGGAAGAGAAAGTAATACCAAAGGTAATACCACAGACATTACCCGTGAAAGAGGAAACCGATGGTTCAGGGGGTGCTGACAAGGGGGATCCCAAAAAAGCAAAAATACAAAAACTATGTGTTTCAAGTAAATTAGAAAAATGCAAAAATACTGGATTAGATCTGTTACCTCCCTGTAGCAGTTGCTGTGCTGATTCGAAATTAAATGAAATTAATGTTATTAATGCCATTTTGCCAAAAGACACCTCATTTTCTCCAAGTAAATATTTATTTATTTACTTATGTATGGTTTATTTAAACTATTGAAGTTGTATTTTGATTATTTAGTATATGATAAGATTTAAAAACAATAATTCTAACCTGGATTATACTGTTGAATCAAAATGTCTCCAGCACAAAATACATATTATGTACATTATAACATGGAATAACATTATAAGGAAGAAAACTGCATATAAAATAAGTTTCGAATTCGAATATAAGTGATTTTAAATTTCCAGATGAAGTTACACAATTTAAGCAATGTGCTAAAGTATTGCATTGTTTCTCAGTTACTCTAGAAGTATGGAATCAATGGTTCTACGACACTGTGGAGAAGGCACGAGAGAAAATAGCTGCTTCAACAGGTTACATCAATACTGTTTATAAAGTTATGCTTTATGTATTGGTTACTCCTCTGAAAATAGCAAAGCCAGCGTTTTCAGGGTATGTGCAACTACACATTAACAATATGTGAATATACTTACTAGAAACACGATTAGGAACTCTTATAATGTTTTAAAACAACTGCTACAGAAAATTAGAAGAGCTTAGCCACTATATAACTTGTTCTTGCAGGATGAATTTAAAGCTACAGGAATTTACCTTTTGATTTTAAATGTGTTTATAACATTTAAAATTCCCCCTGAGAATTAAATTGTTATAAACTTAAATTTTAGGAAACAGGGATGAAATCTTTAAAGTTGACAATGATTGGTCCAACTTCAAAAATAAAATAAACATTGAGACGTTACAATGGAAGTACTATAATCAGTTTGCACAGAAGTTGGTGGCTAACATGGACAACAGATGTTGTTGTGATCCAGTAAGTTACCCGTCAATGCTGTCATTCAAAATATCACATTGTCATTTATTCATATTAACATTATCTATTTAATAATCCAGAAAAATGCTTTCATTAATATGTTTGAAGTTGCTTTCTTATACTAATCTAATTATTTTTTTCAGGACAGTAACCAAAGAAGCAAATTGAAGTCTATCTGTGCTTCTAAACATTGATAAAAAGTGCATATATTGTGATTGTTTATTTAAAATTGTTTTACTGTATTGAAGATTGTTAAAATCTGAAAAAGTTTAATTTTTAAAATTTAATAAATAGTTTTATTTACATAGATTTTAGGAGTACAGATGGATATTGCATTGTTAGGAGTTGTTTTTAAAAATATTTCATTTATAAATTCATTTTTGTAATATTTGTCAGCAAAAAAAATGGAAACATTTTTTACAAAACAGTCCAAGAGGCTCAACAGTGATGAAGATCAGTAATACAAAACACCCAACCTGGAAAAAATCACATTTAACTATCATGATTTTATTGAGAATCAAACCTGGATACACCCGGAAGAGGAATATTTGCAGAGACTGTCTAATAAAATATTAGGAGAAACAGAAAAACAAATGAGAACATAATATATATTTTTTAAACACCCGAATGACAATGTATAACTTCTAAAAAAGGTATTAAAGTCACAAAAAATATAAAGGATGAATAGGGAGTTTTTGGCTAAAATCTCTCCCTCCTTCCTTCCAATTTTGAAATCCAAGCTTGTGAATTTTGGTATGATGTTTTTTTCTAAATATTATAGCTCAAGAAAATTTATTCATATTTTGGGTGTGCATTGTACAAAAATTACTACTGTAAAAAAATTGTACTGACTCTACTTTCGTATAATGGAACGATAGTTCTGTTGAATCATTAAAATGTAATGATGTTCCAATGGAATCATGGGCTCATTGCTTGTATGATGACACAGATTATCAATAATTTATATTTAAAGAGAAAAACTGTAACTAACACTATTTTCTGTCAATTTTATCCATCAATTCTTTTTTTAATAGATAGACCATGTTTAAATTTCATTTAAAAAATACGTCAAATTTAAATCACAAGGTTTTAATTGAGATTATAACAACATTTTGATTTTGTCCAAATGTTTGTAGACAAATTATAAATTTATTTATACAAATAAAATCATTTAAAAACGCATCTTTTGCATTAAATATATAACTGAAATCTTCAATTCGTTTCAACTTTCTGTAATATTCCTGAAACAGCGTCCAATAGAACTGTATCTCCGGTTTTAAAAACTGATGTAGCTCCTTGAGCCCCAACTATACATGGGAGACCATACTCCCGCGCTACTACAGCTCCTGTAAACATTACACTTTATTAATATTTATCTTTTTTTTCTTTCTTTAATCTCACTTTTTTTAATTATGTACTATAATGATTACATAAGTCCATGTCAAAAAGCTGCATCCATTAAAGTGGCGGGGAGACAAGTTAAAAATAACTATAATTTATTGGATAATGTATTCTGAACGCTTTTTTAAATAAAAAAATAGTTTTTGATTGAGCGATTTTTGATAATGTTATTAATTTTTGATAAATGTGATAAAAAATACATATTTTAAAAATAAACATTAACCATCAACCCAATTATTTTAGTTTGACATTAATAACCATGTTAGAAAATGGTAACCCTGGTAGAGTGGGGAGTGAACCATAAATTTATAATCTGGAATTCGCAACACTACCACAGGATCACAATATAAGCCTAATTGAGGGGAGAAATGTCCATATTTTTATTGTTAATGTGTACACTACTAATAAGAAATTATAAAAATATTTTTACCGTGTGATATTAGTCCTCCTAATTCTGTAACAACACCTTCAATAAGGGGGAAGTATGGAGACCACCCTATATCGGTACTGTGAGTTATCAAAATATCACCCGACTGTAATTGATCAATCTGAAATGAGATGATATTATGATTTTTCATCAACCACAAATTTATGTACATTTATAATAAATATATTATTTACATACCTCTAATATTGATTTTATAACACATGCTCTAGCAATGATTTTCCCAAAGTATACAGGGGTGCCGGCTACTTTTACATTGCTGCAATTTTTCATCATTTCATCATCAAGAGCTGGTGTTAGTGGTTTTGCGAATCCCCAAACCAATTCCGAAAATTGAAGTTTATCCCAACGAGGAAAGAATCGGCGCCGTAATGTTGCCCTGAAGTTATAAATGTTTTCTAAGTGCTTACCAACAATTTGAGAAATAAAAATACTAGCAAAATTGTTTACTTTGTAATGTAACCCGGATTTCTTGTTTTAATATATTTCCCCAATTCTGAGTGAGTCATAAAGAATATCAACTTTGTATCTGGTAATCGCCATTCCATCACCATTCTTTTTCCTAATTCAAGGTAAGCCATTCTCATCGTATTGACACATGAAATAAAAGATGCTTTAGTTGCTTCTCGTCTCGCCACTGCTCTCTGGCACATTGGAATCACATATTTGAGCACCTTTCTAAAAAGACAATTCATAAAACACCTATGTTTCGATTTCTATATTTTATATCTTGCGGAAAATCAAAAAACTTAATCTTACTTTGTTGTATTACTTATAGGAGACACAAGCTCTTCAATAATATCACTTGTAGTTTTGACAGAGGGAGTATCTTCATCTTTAGGAGGTATTTTAACTGTAGTTTGTAATAATTTAATCAGGGGTGTCGGGTCAATCTTCCATGTATCAGTAAGAAAATCAAACTGCAAGCAAGTCAAAATATTCAGTATTTAATTATGTATGTATAAAGTTTGTGTCAAATCACTAAAAGAAATTTAATATGCTGACCGGTTTCAGAACACTACTATTCTTTTGTCGAGACTTAATAAACAAACGATAAATATTTTAAATCTTACTAAATAACAAGTAGATACCCAAAAGTGTTTCACATCTAGACTACATATTTAAAGAAAAGGAATAAGGTGTAGGTACTGGATTGAATGATATTTTAATTACATATTAAACATTTTTAGTAAAGGACTGGTTTAAAGTTTTTTAAATTTGGTTATAATTATGGGAAGATAATTAACAGTTTTTGAATTTCTAATTATTCGTAATTTTCTAATTTTAGATCTCTTGCAAACATTTGTTATACATATAAGATTTTCGATCCATTATTATTATAAAAAGTGTGATTACATATTTTAAATTAGGTGGTTATCGAATTCAGAAAAGTTATTATTACTTTAACGCCACCTGTGTTCAGAAACTGGGCAGAATATTTAATTTATTCAACTGATTTTACACAACCTATATACATAGTTAAATGATTTAATGTGGAAAATCACAAAGTTAGCACTTAAAATATTGTGTCTTTCAAAAACGGCATCAAGAAAAGAATTCTAAATATTTAGCACACTATCAAAAGATTTCCGAATATTTAGTAAAGGATTAAAACTAAAACCGGTACATATTTTTTTGGAAAAACATTTACATGGAAGGTATATATTTTTTTCATCAAATTACCTCTCTTATACATCTGTGACCATGTCTGTCCAAAAATTGAGTAAAAAGTTTGTATTCATTTGGACAATTCATATCAAGCCACTTTAATGCATTTGTAGGTTCTTGCTTACAGAAACCCTCGACATTTCCTGACGATTTAATAGCAATTGTCAATTTATGTAACATTTCTGGGATTTCAGCCGAGACAACATTAGTGCACGAAGATAAAATGGTTCCAATATCTCGATAATTTTCCATAGAAAAGTCTAAAATTGTAAAAAATGTAATGTATAAAGAAAATTCTTTAAAATAAATCATAAAATATGCAAAAAAATAATTTTAAAATTTACCACTTCTACCCTCCAAAAGAATTGTCAAAAATACTATTTGAGAAAACACACTAGCCGAACTGCAACCACTGTGATATAGAGAACTTTTATACAGTTTAATCATACATTCATCGATTGCATTGTATACTTCGAGACATGTTTTTTTATTGCTTAATTCTATAGTAAAATTCTTAGCAAGAAGAATTGAGTTTTCACTGTTAGATTTACTCATCCACAAAACCTGTAAATAGTAATATGTCATTTTTTCAAATTAATAAATTAAAAACATTTGAAAATGAACAAAATAATACTCGTATACCATTGATTATAAAATACTTACATAAATCATGTCCTTAAACATTTTTATTTGGGTTTTTAAGCCCATAGGTTCATTTCGATGAACTCCAATTGAATGCATTCTATTATCAGTCACAATATGTCCAAATATTCCTAGATCCATTGTTTTAGAGCGGATAGTAACAGTCTTTTCATTTTCCTTTAAAAGTGTCTATAAAAATATATTTTAAGATGTTTTTATTTAAAATTTTTAGGTAACTACAAACATTTTCTTTCTAATTAGTATTAACGATGCAAAGCGAACATATGATCATTAAGTGATTTTTTCGTAAAAATATAATTACTACATGATTTAACAGACTGTTTCCATGCTAGCATCATATCCTACAATACACACTGTATAATACAATGCAATGATAAATGTTACTTTTAATAATAAATGTTGAACGGTGAAAGTACCCATACAAGGGTCCCGGAGAAAAAATCTGAATTCAATAATTTCATATAAATATTGAATATGATATGTAGTTCCCCGCGGAATACTTTGAAAATCAGTAAACTGGTATCTGTTACAATATTATGTAAAAAATAATATTAAGAACATAAATTATAACCAAAGGGTTACTTGGTGAAGATATTATACCAGTACCTACTCTCTTCAGAGAAGTGCCGAGTTAATACATATATTTTATTTTTAATGTGTCAACTTAAACAAGGGTCATAATGATCTTTTATATATATATAAAAAAATAAATGTTCATATATGTGTCCTTGATAGACTGATTTACGAGCGATTTTCAGTAAATGTAATATTTGCCACGAGCATGTTTATAACTCTTAAAATCTTCAATTTATTAAGTAGAAAAAAAGATAGGAGCGTAAGTATTTTTTTCATTGTTCACCAAGGCTGCATTCACCGAGAATGTACGTACAAAAAATAAGAAGGACATTATTTTATTGTGTATAAAAAAGTTTTTGATTGTTTGCAAACAAAATTAGTTTTTTATGGATCCCAATCAGATTATATCCTTAAACTCCTTATAATTTCTACCCATTTATTTATTTTTACTGGATTTTTGGTGGAGTTTCAAATGAAATATCAAGCTCACGTCAAAACTGGCTGAGCGTTTGGGCACGAGTTAAGTGTCATTATGTTAGAAGGCTCAGAGCGCGTTTATGTGTACTAATAGTCGATGGTTTTATTTAAGAAAACCGAACCTGTTTCTTTGGTTGAAGCAAACTTTGTAAGTATACTTAATAATGTTTTATCTTGAGAGGAAATGCGGTCTGATTTTTCTTCATACAAACGTATTCTCGTATTTTCACCCTGGATTATAGCACTATAAAAATGCGTGTCTCAATAGTTCTGCTTTATTGATGAATAGCCCATAAAAACATTCAGTTTTATCTGCGGTCTTTGGGCGCACGGAATACAAATATGAAAAGTATTTTTGAAAAACACCAAAACTACCGATACAGAAAATTTCATTCTGATTCTCTATTTAAAAAAAAAAAAAAAAAAATCGGTTCAGTTTTGAGTTGCGGAAAATGGGGCAACGAAATGTCGATTTTGCCTATTTTAGTTAGGTATAAAAGGTCCGAAATGCAGTTGTCTTTTTCGCATAGCATCAGAGAGGCATCTTCAAAACAGTGACAAGAAAACAATCTTCAAATGCCTATTTATCAAAACTCCCTGTCACCGCATATCCTCGCAATTTATGTAATTCGAAACACAAAAATAATAATTTATATATAAATATTTAATTTTAACTTAATACAATAATTGATATCAAACTTTCGATTGTGTTCATTTAATATTTATGTGTTTATTTATATTCGAGTATGTACTCAAATCTAGCAATAGGAAAGCATTGCCGGGTTCAGCTCATATTTTATAAATGCATGTGTTTAATGTTTGAACAGTGCTTTATTCTGTTTGGTATCAAATGTAACATAGCATTACAGCACCGTTTGTAAAGAGATTTTTAGCACAGTTTTTTAAGAGATAAAGATGATAAACTTACATTGAACATATTAAGCCCCACATGGTGATGGGTGCAAGTTAATCCTCTGATATAATACTTAGTCTTCGGGATGGAACTCGCTTCAGATAATGAATCATCTATATGTTTAGAAACAACACTATTTGCAAGAGGCGAATAACAACCTGGTAGAACCTGAAAGTTTAAAAAATACAAATAATATCCTACTTATTTTAACGAGGCAAACAATGACGGCATTTTCCACTTTTTTTAGTTATGAGTAATATGCTATAAATGTTTTTTTAGCACTTTTCCCAGACTGCAAGGCTAATTGATTATTTTATTTTATTATTATTGTTTCCAGAAGTTATATTTTATTGCTATTAATCAGTAAATTATCAACTAATATGAAATCAATAGACGGTTTTGGTTTGTTTTTTGTGTTTGTTCTATAAGGTAAAGAAGACTGCCGTCATTGTTACGGAACTAAATATAACAGAACTCTTTTAACTAGAACCATTAAAATTTATTCATAAATTGGCCACTGATTAATTTGTAGACAAAGAAATAAAACTTGAAAAAAATTCAAGCAAACACAAGAATATCAGAACAATATCATATACAACATTTTAAAATGAGACAATAAATAAACCTGGGATTGAAATTATACTTTAAACTAAACAAAAGACTCAGACAACCTTTACAAATGATGTTAAAAATAGTATCATTAACAATAGAATATGAACTTGAAAAAGAACAATTATTTTGTTAAATGAATGTAATCCGTGAGGGTTTATATAATAAATTTCCTTTTTTTTTTAATATTGCGTAAAAAATGTATGAGATACTGCCATTTATGCCCTAAACCTTTGCAGTTGTTAACAGTATTGTTGTTTCTCTATCCATCGCCATTTCTAATTAATTTCAGATCAATGGTGGAGATTGCAGTGTTTGTTTTAAAACTTCTCAAATTTACTCACCCAGCCCGTGGCTCTTTTTGGTGAGGCAGAACTATGATTCAATTTTGTTTATTGTAAATATGTTTTGTATTACATAAACTAAAAAAAATATTAAAAAATACCCACCTCGCCAGTATTGGCAAATGTAAGTAGATCATCTTCAGACATAACAGCGCTATCCAATTCATGAGCTAATTCAAATTCACTCCAACTGTTCAAGCTGGTTATAGGTCTAGCTTGCAATAAATAAATTCTATCCTGCAAAATAAAATAAAAGAATTAAAAGCTAACTTTAAAAAGATTCTGTCCGCCTCGTGGTGAAGTCAGCATATTTGCCCACCATGTAAGAGGCTTTGGGTTCCATTCCTGACGTGATCAACATGAAACATTTACTCAAAAATGTGTTTTTACATTAAAATATTTCATAGTCTCTAGACCTGAAGCATAACACTGAATCTTTTACCTTTAAGTAACAAAAAATTATCAAGATGCACTGCAGTAATGTACCAATGCAGTGCCCTATGAAAAGGTTTTACATTGATAGTGTTTGTAATTTGTATTGGCCTGTTATGGTGCAAAAGAAAAAGAAACTGAAAATGAAGTTTAATAAATTAACTAATAATCATTGGAAGTACCAACATACAATTACTATGTTATTTAATATATCGGTCACTAAAACAAATTATACTATAATAAATTATATTACCTGTACTATAGCCCATTCGATATCTCTAGGAAGTCCCCAAAGTTTTTCCTGGTAGATGGCTATTTCGCCAAGTAACAAACATTCTTGTTCTGAAATACTTAAAGTACACGCTTCGTGATCATCTGTTTCTAATGTTTTAGTTCCAGAATCCTCAGTTGAGGGCATCTTTTGTAATACTATCCTTTGACCCTTTTTTCCAATATCGACCTTTTTTATTTTAATGTTATCATGAATATCTCTTTCAATAATTATAGTATCTGGATCCACTTGCCCAGAAACAACACTCTGAAAATTAACAATATAATATCAGTAAGTATTTTGAGATAGTAACTTTAACTGTATTTTTTTAATAATAAGAAACTTTTACTTCATTTTTTCATCAATGCTGTCTAAAGAGCTCACTTTAAAGAGCAAACAATTAATTTATTACTATATTACAACAGAGATGGAGAAAATTTTGAAGAAGGGAATATAGAAGTCATGACCTGTCATTAGCTGGTTTAAGTGGTCACTTTACACAGTGTAACATGCATCATTCTGCCTATGTTTAAACATGAATATTTTTTCAATTTTTTGATCTGTTAATTTTTGTAAAGTTGAAGAGATGGAACCTTTATCGATGCGGGAGAGATTTAAAAAAAAAAGAAAAAGAGAAATACTCGAGTTCTTACTATTTACTCAAATATTTAAATTTTCAAACCACTTCCTTAAAGCTGTAAATAGCTTGTGCTGGAAAAATGAAAATCGAGTTGTGGTAGAGTGGAATTTGAACCTTCGACCTTTGGTCCGTGAGTCCACAATACTATCACGGGACCACGAACTGGTTCAAATTCAGATTAATTTGACTTTATTATTTACTACAATGCCTGTTTATATATTTTTCAATTTTTATGCTGCTTCTTGGACCAGTTGGTTTAGTCAATATTTTGAGTTTGTCAAAATATTTTAAACACGTGGATTGGATTTCACCTTTAAGGAGTTAATTTAACACAGTGTGTAAATTAGCCACTAAAACCAGCCAATGACAGGTCATAAGCCGTGTATATGCCTAGACTTCCGTATCCCTCCATATCTTACAGACTTTTGCCTATGACACTATAAAAAGGAATTCATTTTCGAAGAACTAAATAAAATAATAAAATCTATAACCTTACAGACTTTTGCCTATGACACTATAAAAAGGAATTCATTTTTGAAGAACTAAATAGGCAAAAATAAAATTACTTAAAAAACATACCTCTCCAAGGCCAAAATTAGACGTTATAAAGATACTAGATGGGTCGCCTGTATTGGGGTGTCTTGTAAACATCACTCCAGCTGCTCGAGCATCAACCATAACTTGAACCACAACTCCCATTCCACATTGAACTGGTTGTCCATGTTGCCTAAAGTAACAATTTATTTTGGTTGCGGTCTGCTATTAGGACACCTTTTTGGATATAGAAATATATTTGATTTTTCACTAATATTGAGTAAACTTTTTTCTAGTTTTTCTGTATTAGTTTATTTTTCATAAATATGATATAAATAAAAAATATTCCACAGTATTATTAGTCTTTAAGTAAAGCTCTAAGAAAGGGGTGCCGTTATCTAGCGGCCATGATATGCCGTGATGCTTAATTCAAAGAGAGCGGTATCATTTTATAAACTTATTTTTATATAACTCTGAGACGCAATAGGCCAGAAAATGAACAAGACATATTTAGCATTATTAGTACACATATTTTGAAGATGAGGTGCATCAGAAAAACAATAATTTAGAGGAGAGAGAGATGTTAAAAAATAATCTTACAGATTGTGTATTTTAAGGTTTAGTCCAAGTAAATTTTTTTTTATGGTTTTCTTATCAAATTAATTTAAAAAATGTCATTTTTTAGTGTCCGAACCAAGTTTGCACTCATTTTCAGACTGAAAAATATTCAATGCCATATGAGAATAAACGTTCCCAAACTGTTTGTACCGCTATGATGGCTGTTCTGCACGAGCAACGCTCCCTAAGAAACCCACGCTATCTGGTTTGTATAGGCAACATTTTAGTGATGTCATTTACCACTACATGACGGCCACTAGACGTTGGCACCACTCGCTTAGGAAACCAAAGCTTAAGTAAATCATAATTTCATTGTACCTACCTGCGATATTCTACACTTTGAAATGTAAACAGCGAAGACCAGCATTTTTGAACACCAAGAAGAACATCTTCAACTGAATGGCACCCTAAAATTGTTGCATTTTGTCCAGCTGCAGAAAGTTCTTCGGAATCTTCTCCAATACCTATATAAATAAAATAACTGGTACATATTTGGTTGCATTATTTTAATAAAAATAATTAAAATGTCAATTCTTTCTAATTGGCAATTTTCTAGGTATTAAATTGGGGTTAATTTTAATAAGGAAACTGGATGTAGTGCCTGCTTTTAGAAGATAACTAAAGAAAATTAGAAGGTGATTTTAGAATAAAAGATCAAACCTGAAGATCGAACAGCGTAGTAAAGGTCTTTAGTTATTAGGTTGTCAGTTTCTGAGTCGCATAAACTATCAAATGAACAAATTATGTGTTCTTTGACTAAATTATGAATAGGTGTACTTATAAATAGGGCTGTAACTCTGCAAAAGAAAAAAGTGCAACATTTTAATTCATTCTTCATATTATTTATAAGCTTAACATTATGTTCATGTAAGAAATTGAGTTTCGTATTGCAACAAAACTGTGAGGAAAAAATGTTTTTTAAATATTCTAAGTACCTTTGGCATGCATCTTTTAGAGCCGATTCACTATAGTTAGTATTTACATGTTCTATCTTTTGAATAGCCTCTTGTATTTCTGGATAATGCTTTAAATGGGATTCTAGAGCATGCGCTGTTATGCAAAATCCTTTTGGTATTTTGTACTAGAAGAAATATTTTATTAATAAAATACCTATATCTACTTAAATGCTACACAAAAATTTGTCACTATTATATCATATCAGCAATTACGTATATAATTAAATAGTTTCAATGAGGAAGTTCAGTGTCTTTTTTTATTTTTTTTTATTTGTTCATAGAATATTGAACTAAGCCAAAAAAAAATGTTTTTATTTTTATGTATTGTATTATCAGCGCTATGATTTTTTTAAGTTTTGTGTTTCTGAAATAACTCCGCGTGTGACGTCAGAGGTTGTTCTTTGACAGTTCTTCTGATTGGTTCGTTTACGGTGACCAAACTGGATATCCTTCAAAGCTCTCATATCATTGGATGGTTCATATGAACCAGTGACGTCATTCAAAGTAGTGCGTTTTTATTAATTTTTAAAAAATTTTTTTGTACATTTTTAAGAAATTTTACGGTACAATTTGATGCTGTAATTTTTACCGCGCGCAAGAAAATATTTTTTGTATCCAATTTCCCGAAGGGCTGAAGTTTCTCATTGTTGCATATTGCCTTTAATAAAGATGTCAAAGTTACATATTATGTATACACCTTTACAAACTGTTCTTGAATATTCATATTATTGGTTGCACGCAGGATAAATCCAATTTATCAAAAATATTTTATTTAAAAAAAAATCTATTTAGCTAAATCTTTACCTCTATTTAGAGGCTTGTCAGCAGGTGAGATAGAGGGGATATGGAAGGAGGTAATGAAAAATACACTACAACACCCAGGCCAAATGAGGAAAAAATCTTTCTTGGATTTTTTTCTTGCAACTGGCAGGAATCAAACCCGCAATGCCAGTTTACAGTTGGCCGTCTTACCAACTGCGCCATGGCGCCTGTCAAAAATTAAATAATTACAGTGTATTACGTATAATGTAGGAATTTATATGCACTATATGCACTTATGTTTAAAAATTAAACTAATTAAGGTACCTTATTTGTAGCTACTGAAGTCAGTAGACCAAGAGAAGCTCCTTTACCCCCAACAGCATCGGGACAATGTGAAGCTCTTTCTTTGAAACTCACACAAAAAGGGATTGTACTGTTTAAATCTTCGAGGCTTAACCATTTTAATTGCTTCACCGTGATATTGTGTTCTTCTCTTGAAACATCATCTAAAAATAACTACAAGTATAAATAAATAAAATTCATACGGGTGTCGTTTCAATAATAATTTAATTAAACTTAAATAAGTGTTTTTTTTGCAAAGTAATAGATTCTAAGTTAAATAAAAATATATAAAATATACCTGTATTTGGGTATCCCAGTTGCAACACTCCTGATCCTTGGTAGCCATTCAAGCCAGCTTGAAAGGGAACTATGATATTTTCCCAATTTCTGTTTTTGAAACTTCGACTAAGATTATTTTGAAGACTGATAAACAGCATTAAATTCATGGATTGTGCTGAAAAATTATTTCACATTGTGCACTAAAATAGTATATATGTATTTATTTATATTTCATTTTCCATTTACATTTAGTTTTCAATTATATTTTTGAAATTGCTAAACTTTATGAAATAGCATGACAAATGAAATAAAAATTACAATATAAATTAATTCATAAATTTATTATCTACGGAACCAATTTCTCAAACCCCTGTAATTTTGTGGAGCATAAAATATTAGAAGGTACCCTATCACTTATTTTCAATCACAGAATAGTGCTTTCAATACTGTGCCATTTAATTTATGCCATTTTAATTTTGGCACCAAGTGTGTTTGTGGCACTACAAGAGACATAATTACACCTAGAATAATTTGTACTTGCCTTATTTGTGTGATTTTTGTTTACCGATTTCATGAATATAGCATAGTAATTGTCAAATCATATTTATTATTGAATCAGTAGGACTTACATGAAAGTTTAATGGAAAATGATTTAGGTAAATCCATATCGTCTTCTCCAATGGTAGACAAATCAATATCAATGGCATCAATCGGTTCGACATTTCCATTGGGTAGTCTGATACTTCCGAATTTCACCCTGAAAGCAAAATTCATCATTAACATATTACAACAGAGATGAAGAACATTTTAGACAAGATAATATTGAAGTCTAGGCATCTACAGGGCTTTTGACCTGTCAGTGGCTGGTTTAAGTGGTCTACAAAAATTTGAACAAACTTAAAATATTGTTAAAAAATTCATTACAAAAAGTTTGTCATTTTTGTGTGTTGCTTTTAATGCTTGCTTGCTTTGAAATATTTTCTTATTTCTGGCGTTTAATTAGCGGGAATGGAATGTAATAGCTTAACCCATTACATGGTAATCAACTGAATGCTTGTAATTGAGTAAATATGTGCTATTGATTTTGAAAACATGGAATCAAAATTATCTGATTGTTACGTTTTTAAATACAAAAATTGAATTAAAACATTTTTACAACAGAAAACATACCTACTAATACTACTACATAACCTACTAATTATTCATTAGAACAAGCATAAAAAAAAAACAGTAGATTTAACATAACATAAACTATACTTACTGTGTAAGGCCTTTTCTAAAGGATTCAACTCCAATATAATATGCAGCGCCATCAAAACCAGCTCCATATATAGTTAAAGACCTGCTGAGTAAAACCTTTTCTGGTTCCCATCTTCTCAGTCTTACCCCGTAAATAGAATTAGACAAAGCTTCTTCTTTGTCGTTCATTGTGACGGTCCCACACATACTTCCATACTGTTCATAACCACGCTTTGGAGATTGTGTTCTGAAACATAGAATATTTTGCTAAATGTTATTAAATATTTGTTAATAACCTGTTCCCGGCTTTTCTATGTCTACCGGTTTCGAGACGTACCCGTCTCTTCGTCAGGACACCAATTAAACCAACATGCAAAACCCACTATACACCTTCACCATAGTTGTTGCACAAAAATATAAAAACCAACACGACGTGCATTTTAATAAGTACATGCACCGATTAGGACAAACATGCACTGATCAGATTATGAAAATATTTTATGTTGTGGGAGAAATAGTTGTAAAAAGAGGGAGGAAATGAAGCGAGGGGCGTGAGTTTAAAAGGCATAGGATGACCATTACAATGGAACATCGTATGATAGAATATATTGAAAGGTTGTTTGATAATTTGATCAAAGGAACATTATTTTTTAAAGCATTCCTAATGTGGAATATTTCCATATTATTTACTTTTAACCCTTTATTATTTGTACATGTAAGGGTTGCTTATTAAAATGCATTTCGTGTTGGTTTCATATT
Organism: Micrasema longulum; assembly: GCF_059751315.1. Lineage (NCBI taxonomy): Eukaryota > Metazoa > Arthropoda > Insecta > Trichoptera > Brachycentridae > Micrasema > Micrasema longulum. The sequence goes on from NW_028280340.1 coordinate 60,981, forward strand.
TTTGTACAACAACTAAGGTGAAGGTATATGGTGGGTTTTACATGCTGGTTTAATCGGTGTCCTGACGAAGAGTCGGGTGCGCTTCGAAACCGGTAGACATGGAAAAGTCGGTAAGTGGTTATATACCAATATTTAATAACATTTAGCAAAATGTTTGTAAGTAGACACAAAAGTCGCAAATATCTTACATTCCATGTGCCCAATTCGGGTCTTTCCACTGTTCTGTTGCAATCGCTTCAGCCATTAAATTATTACTAGAATCATCCGGGGTTCTTATTGGATCTGATGCTGCAATCCAACTACAAAATAAAAATCATAGCGTAATTTATGTTTACTCATATTGTTGGCTTATTATTTAAGTATTATATACGCCACAGATTCTGACCTACATACTATTACAGAGCAATTAATACATTATTTGCTCCATAAAAATGTTACTGTGTTTTGCTACTACGTACATAAAATTAAACTTCAGGTGTTGAAGATTATTATCACCGATGTTACTTCGCTTTCGCAGCATTCCATTGAAAATAATTCGCCATCTCATAAAAGGTTCCAGTAGAACTAATGACAGTCCTCCCGCTCTCCATGTTTCTGAAGATCCATCATAAATCATGGTGTCATGTTCATCTAAAATTTAAATTTTAGAGTGATTTGTAAAGAGTTGTATGGCAAGTAAAAAGGCACAAATTAAACGCCTATTGGCTTTGAGAAAACATAAATTAGATCCCTAATATAATTTCATCAGGAAAGCTGATAATATTTATATTTTTTTAAATACTATATTCGTGTTACTAAAATTATTTCCCCCCAATGTCTATTTAGAAATATTTATTTAAACTTGAAAGATATCCTATTATGTACATGTATGCAGTCTATAAAAAAATTAGAAAATAATAAGGGTCGGAACTAAAAAATATATATATGAAAAAACTTACAAATTATACTCAATGAATGAGTGTTCATTCATTAGGTTTTTTATTTTATCACCGTATATCATAAATTTGCATCCATTAGGTAGAATTTATTCTGGGGGTACCTACTACAAATAATGATACCAAAAAATGTTTTGCGCCATCCTATTTACAAGGCCTCCACCCCGGTAAATGAACTATCAACTGTTGATTTCAATTGTTTACCGTTTATTGACTTGTATATGTATTCTAAATAAGTATTTTTCTAACTTCTTCTAATTTTAAGATTATTTTAATACAACCTATACGAAAAAATGTACTCCTGTTCTCCACTGCAATATATGTATGTATCCTCATATATTTTCTACTAATATGTAATGATTTTTATTTTTCTTTCTCTTCTTAATTCATTTTTATTTTTTGCTCCTTTCTTTGTGTAAAATACATTTCTGTCTTTATATTTAAAAAAGCTATTTTTTTTCTTTCCACTTTTATACTTATATGTAAAGATGATATTTTTGATATTTTTCTTTTTCTTCTAAAAATCATTTATACATTTTTTGCTACTTATTTGTAAAATACATGTCTGTCTTTATTTGTATATATGTATGTAAAAACATGTAAAAGCCTAAAAGGCGTTAAAATAAATGAATAATACATTGTTGTATGAATTTTTAGATAGTTTATTGACTGAGATATTTATTTTTTATTTATTCATGTAAAGACCTACATATTACAAAAACAACGTATCCCTAACTCTCTGAGGCCAAGATCCCTGTGTTGAGTTGGGAAACACAAGCTACAACATCATTATATTATATGCATATATATTATGTCTATTGAACGAACCGGGCATCAATTTGGTGTAAAATAAGGAAATATCACATACTTCAAATAGCGATAAAATATATATATGAAATGGATTTAGAAAAAACAATTTGTTTTCAAAATTAATAAGGACATTGTGGAAAAATGTTTTCATACATAACTTTAAAAAATAAATTATTAAAAAATATGTCCCTACAAAAACGCGACATGTTTGGCCTTGATAATTATGACGTCAATATTCGTAACGATGTTCTATTTAAATTTAAACGATCACAAAGTTCAAAATTTACATGAATCGTGACGTATTAGGGGCGTGGTCAATGCAATGACCGTTTTCGCGGGAATTAAAAATTATAAATTAAAAAATATTTTTTACGCTACTAATAAGTAGTACAAGTTTTTTACTCGACCCTAATTAATTTGAAATTGTAAAAAAAACGTGATATTTTTCTATTACAATTTCACAACACTAAAGTACCTATTATCTAGGTAGGAAAATTGTAACAATAATTTACTTGAATACAATTATTGTAATCAAGTTACCAAATGTGTAATTAGCAAACGAATGTTTAAATAGCAAATGCATTACTTAAAAATTGAATTATTTTTCCATCTGTCAGATTGTCGAAGAAACGAAATGGAAATTTCGTTAGTGTTGCCAGGGTAGTATTTTTTTTACCCTACTTTCATCTAATGAGAGAACTAATAAAAATTAGATCTCGGATTAAACAACTCTGTGGTGGACATTTATATCCGTTTTATGTCAAATAAAATTTGTTTTATATTTTAAGTTCAAAGTTCATTAATTCAATTGCTCTAAATGACCCTTTACTTATCTACTCTGTTGTGTCAATCAATATTTCCACGTGCACAATTAAATTTTAGAGAAATTAACCGATTTTTTTTTTAACCTTAAATTTGTGTTATGATTATATTTTTTCCCATCGGGTAACATTACGCGACGACGTCACGAATGCGCGCGGTGAAAGTAGAACATAGTGGGGAGATTTTTGGACACAGTCCGATGTATTAAAATATGATTCTACGCTCCTTCTGGACTATTCTTAATTCTATGAGGTAGGTACATATTTAAAAATATATTTTATTTACATTTGACTTACTAGGTAAATGAAAGGTGGTTCCATCTGACAATGTCAATATAAGAATCAAATCTGAAATTCGGTGTGATTTCCTTGTGAACTTAATGAGTAAGGTATACCCGTCTCTATTTGTTCCGAATATTTCTTGCGTGTCGCAGGTATCATCGTCTAACTTGAGTGGTTCATCTGTAGCAGGTTCCAATTTAATTTCTTCGTTTTGTCGCGATTTTTTCCATTTTTTTAAAACATGAAAGGCCCACCACTTCTTCAAGAAGAAATTCCAGTCTGAAAATGATAAAAGGGTTGTCAATTGACAAACGGTTTCGTTCATTGACATATTAATACACATGAGCCCTGAGCCCTAAAAAATTATGACACTTAACTCATGCCCAACGTGACGCTTAGAATCGAAACCAAAATGCCCGCTTGTGTCATGAAAACGTGTTAATTTTTTTTTGGATAAACATTATAAAAAGGATTACGTAACTTTTCGTTGGTAAATATTTGTTAGTGAACGATTAACAAAGCTTAAAACAATTAATATTCAAATATAATTTTGTACGCGTCAAACTACTCCTAGCGGCGCAATTGAGAAGCTGTACTTATTTACAAGGCTGCACTGGTAGGAATACGTTTTTGAAATGTAATAAATGAGAGTTAATATTATTTTTGAATTCCCCGAAATCCAGTGAAAAGAAATAAATAGGTCGAAATTATTAGGAATTTAAGGAAACAAATTGATTGGGATCCACCAAAAACGAATGTTGATTGTTAACGTTAAAATACCATATTTTTATATACCAAAAATGAGTATCCTCCAATTTTGGTAGCATATGCATGATCGTTAAATGCACCCCTGTCCAAATAAACAAACTAAGTAACTCTGTGTACGTTTTCGTGTCACTAGTCACTACGTTTTAAAACATTTTACTCTACAGGACTCGTCTACGTATTAATTTGTCAATGGTTTCATTAGTTAAATAATTATCCATATAGAAAAAAAAACAAACAAGTCAATAGTAAAAATGTACTTTTTTATATAAAGTTTCGATGACCATTCATTTTTGACAAATATTTATCATTTCAAGATTATTATGGTTTTTCAATTAAATTAAATTTAGCCATTGAAATTAAGTCATTCAGTGTACAGAGTCACAAGTATAATTTGGCGATGGCATAAACATGAACTAATTTTTAATGATATTTATCTTTGCTGGCATCGTTGTTGTGTTTTATTTATAAGTTATTTACGCTAACAAACCCCAAAGTAATACCCTTTAGCCATGCTCAAAGTCATAAAAAGTGGTATAAGAGAGACTATTCTAAAAGTTAAAGCATTTTGTGAAAGGGAACGAAGAAATGATGGGCCATCAAGTCCATTTGAAAAAGTGAACGCTCGAGTTGCTGCTATGATCGGTAGGTGTTGTCATACCTTAAGATTAATTACTCTACTTTTTCAAAGACATTTTTTAATAGACAGATTTTGTGTAGTAAATAAAAAATAAAATAGATTTGTGTAAATGTGTTTTATAAATTCATTAATCCATATTTAATATGGAACTATTGTTTTTTGTAGGTGTATCTAAACGGTCTGTTCAGAGAATTGCTCTCGAAGGAAGTAAATTCGAGGCTTCTTCAACAAAAATAACAACTCCTGGAAAGAAGAGGAAGAGAAAAAAACTATCGAAATTGACAACTTTGATTACTGTGCCATCAGACAAAAAATTCAAAAGTTGTGTGCAGTAAAAAAGAAAGTACCTACCATTCCTAAACTTCTTATTGATCTGAGAAGCGATATTAATTTTGAAGGAAGCAGTGAAACTTTAAGAATGATTCTCCTGGAAATAAACTTCAAATTTAAAAAATGTCACTCTAAAAGAGCAATTATGATGAGATGGAATGATATCCAAGCATGGGGGAAACGGTTTTTATTCGAATTAAAAATGAACCGATTAAGTAATGATAGACGACCAGTCATATGTCATATACCTTGATGAGACATTCATCCACTCATCATATTCAATGAATAAGTGCTGATAATCTAATGAAACACCCGGAATTAAAAAAAAAAAGTTTCATTGGGTACGCGGTGGATAGTTGTAAATGCTGGCAGTGAAGCAGGTTTTGTTGAAAATGCTTCCTTGGTTTTTAAATCAAATACAAAAAGTGGTGACTATCACGATGAGATGAACGCGAAAAATTTTCGGAAAGCTAGTTGAGAAACTCTTGCCAAATTTACCGGAATCATCCATTATTGTTGTGGACAATGATCCATACCATAGCATCAAATTAAATAAAACACCCACTCAAAATAACAAGGCACAAGAATTGCGCGACTGGCTATTGGAAAATAATTTGTCGTACCTACTTACAAAGCGTAAACCGGCTCTTTTAGAAATTACTAAATTTAATAAAAAGCCTCTAGTGTACGAAATCGACAATATTCTCAATCAAAATGGCCATAGAGTTTTGCGGTTGCCTCCGTATCACTGTGACCGGAACCCAATCGAGCTGATTTGGAGCTCAGTTAGAAGAAAGGTTGCAGAAAAGAATATTGGAAGGGACAAAGCAGAAATCCCAAAATTAATGAAAGAGGCATTTCAATCTATTACTTCAGCGGAATTGAAAGCACACTGTGACCACGTCAACCGGGTAGAAGAAGAATACGATAAAAGAGATGATTGCCTAAACTTCAGAGACCAATTTCTTTTTTCACTTAATAGTGACACTGAATCGGACTCAGACTCAACGGGAAGTGAAAGTTTTGATGATGGTGATATGTCAGACATCCATTTGTTTGATTACACTTATATTTAATTCTTATTCTTTATTAATTTTAGATTTTTACTCTATTCTGTATTTTATGTATGCAAATAATGAAATTATATTTAAAGAAACAAAAAGCTTTAGTTATTTTCTGGAGATGTTTCTTAGCTGAAGGCATTTTTAGATATCCCTAAATGATTTCCATAAGATACGTCTTTCATTCAATATATATTATGCATATATGTGTATATTTTTTTTAATTTCCGAAATTCCCCACGATATCTGGAAACATTTTAGTCTGGCAACCCTAAAATATACTTCAGCGCCCTCCGATCGTGCCAACTTATACTTGTGGGTCTGTACAATAAATTATACACTGAAATTAACTAGTAAAAAACTGTGACATCAAAGAAATGTTGGTAGTTAATTAACACCTATAACAATTGAAAATAATATGAAAGTTAAGTAGGTACATATTTTTTTTTTAATGTCAAGAATAAAGGATGTCGGAATAGATATTTTACCTGGAAGAGAGTAATGTCCATTTTTCTTCCTTCCCGAAGAATTAAAAACCAATACCGAGTAGATGGCGGCCAATATCCCAAATGCTATAATAGGCTCCAACAAGTATGCTGTTACATCCATTTTTCAATCTTAGAGGAAACAAAATATAAAATAAGCGTTATATTATATATATATTATTAAAATTAGATGTCAAGATAAATAAGGCTTAATTATCGACCTACTTGATTATGATTGGATTATCGATTTCGGTAATAATATATTACCGATGCGCATAACTATTATATTCAAGCTGACTTCGCCGGTAATTTTAGCAACAGTCTTTTATCATAAAATTGGCCCGGGGAGTCTTTAAAAAAATATTTGCTTAAACTTTAAATGAATTGTATTAGCTCCTAAATCGGGAGGAAAATAATGTAAAATTTTAGGTATTGAAAAACTATTGTCAATATTTAGCGAGAGGATTGTGAGGGCATTCGTTCTCGAATATTTCATTTTTTTGTAAAATTTAACCTATCGCTAATTTACAAGAAACGATTAAATTATTGAACATTGGTTTTCCAAAAAAATGCGTCGAGTTAAATTATTTTAGCTTTATTCTTTTTTTTCTTTTTTTCTTTTTAAAAACCTTTATTTTAGCATAAATAAACAATACATTCAGTAGAAAAATGAAACACTTAAGGTTGGTCTAGCTCTTGTGTTTGGGTCAAAATATTATTTAGATTTTTTGTATTATTATTTATAGGCAAAACGTCGCTTTAGTTTGTTTTTGTCCAACAGACAATTTTTAACGACATTGAGTGAAGGATGTCTACAGTTCTGAGAAAGCCTTTATTTTTTTAATAAAAATTTAAAAAAAAAATTATTTTTTTTAACGAATTTCGTCTTAAGTTGTGGTCATTATTTATGCTTATTTCGTAAAAAAACTTTAAAGCTCAATTTCTGCAGATTTGTGTTTTGGTCTGTTGGATAAAAACGAACTGAAGCAACGAAAAGCCTATCAGTTTTAATGCGTACCTACATAAATACAAGTTCATACTTCATACCTTCAAACATCGATCTCACGTGACAGGAAATGGATTGTTGTGATTTAAAATTACGTCATTTTGGCGGGCGATAGGCCTAACCTAGGACGGGCGCCTATTTCAAAATGACAAGGTTATGTATTTTTTAATGTACATATTTTTTGAGCAAGGGTAATTTTGAAATTTGCATTTTTAATGATTTTTTTAGATTTCCGTCAAATTTTCTATGAAATAATTTATCTGTTTATTTGAAATGAAGAAGTAAAAACTTGTTTTATAAAATCAAATGTAAAAATGCAAATAATCGTTTAAAGTATACAGAAGGTACTAGTGTCTCAATTTTATGATTATTACCTCGTTTAGATGATGAAATCCTCGAACATCGAAAACCATTCGTATTATTTAAAATTTCAAATCGTTTATGATTTTTTAAGGATACATTTTGAAAATTTGATCCAATATTATAATAAATATACAAGTGTACTAGTAACATAAACATAAAGGCGGCCAATAGTAACTATTGGCCACCTTTAACCTAACGATAACTGTTTTATACATATCTTGATAATTTCCAAAATTTTCAATTCACATTTTTAAGGCACTAATATTTTTCATGTTTTTATTAGCGAGTGTTAGTTTACATAGTGTCAAAATTGTATAATTTGTGCTTAGCTATAGCATTAACAACTCACGTAATGGATGTTATCAAACTTGTTAGTAACAACATATATATTATACCTACGGGCGAGGTTATTTCAAAACAATAAACACATTCCATTGGGCCTATTTCAACACGCGAATTATGTTACTATGATAATATATATATTATGAACAATTTTATGTTGAATAATGTTTTATTAGTTCATACATATATGTATCACGAAGTGGTTACTGAAATGAACGCGCGAGAGGACTGACTTGGCTCAATACTCACTACTACGAGTATAAAAAACTGACAAACTGATGAAGTCGCGAACTCGCAACTATACCACCGTCGAAGTCAAATCATTCAACAGATGCGTACTTGAAATTATTGGTGGAGTCCAATAAATGATTGATTTTTCACCAATCGGGAAAATATATTTTTTAAAATATTTTTAACATATATTTATGTAATGAAACCAATACAGTCGTCCAAAATTGAACAATACATTCAAAGTGACAACAAATAACTAGATGAATAGGGAAATATCACATACTACGAATACCGATAAAAATATGATATGATATACGAGTATGTAATGGATTTAGAAAAAATAATTGTATTTTCAAAATAAGTCGGGTTGTGGTCCCGTGTCTAGTGTGGATCAGAGGTCCGAGGTTCGAACCCCCCTCTGGCCCAACTTGATTTCCATTTTCTAATAGTGAGTTATTTACAACTCGTTGAAAATGGCCACCAAAATTGAAATATTTGGGTAAATTATATTTCTTTTTTATTAAAAAAAATAAAATTATGGAAATTGTGCAGAAATGTTTTCAAACCTAACTTTAAGAAATAAATTATTAAAAAATATGTCCCTACAAAAACGCGACATGTTCGGCCTTGATAATTGCGACTTGCGACGTCAAGATTCGTAACGATGTTCTATTTAAATTTAAACAGTCGCAAACAAAGTTCAAAATTTACCCGAATCGTTACGTTTAAGGGGCGTGTTCAATGCAATGGACTTTTTTCACTGGAATATAAAATTATATACTCAAACATATTTTTATGCAACTAATAAGTAGTAAAATAATATTTTTTTACTTGGCAGTATTTTTCATAGACTCTTATTAATTTAAAATTGGAACAAAAACGTGTTATTTCCCCTTTTACGGGTTTCGCGTAGGCACGGGACAGTATCTAAATAATTTTTAAATATACATAACATATACTTCATTTGTTCATTTGGAGTTAGGGGAAATGGGATGGGAAAACAGGGAAGGAAGAGAGAATGGAAAAAGTGGGAAGAGGAAGTAAATAATAAAATATTACAAAAAACGCGTTTAAAACAATTACTAATAAAAATTAAGTAAACTAATAATTACAATGAGGAAGTTCAGTGCTACGTGAAATTGAATATAAAAAATATTTTCTTGCACGCGGTAAAAATTAAAGCTTTTAAGATTGTAGTGCGAAGTTTCTCGAAAATGAATGAAAAAAAATATAAAAATGAATTGCTTTGAACAAACGTCACAAGTTCTTACGAATCAACCAATTATAGAATGTTGGGATGGATTTCCGGTCACGGGAAGCCAACTCACCAATTACCAGAACTTACTGAAGAGAACTTGTGATTCAGAGAAAAACATTAAAAAATCATAGCGATATACGATACAAATATAAAAAAAATAATTATTTGGTTTAGTTTAATAGTCTATTAACAAATAAATAAATAAAAAACACTGAACTTTCTCATTGCAAGTATAAGAGATAACCGTTCAGTGGAATTTAATTGCGTTAAAAATATAAGCCAATTAATAGGTACTTTTTCAAACAGGTTTCTAATATTATATATGTCTTGTATTATGGCGGTTAATTTTTTTTAACAAATGCCTAATTGATGTGTTTTATTTATTTCACTACTTTGACGCCGTCAGCGCTGAAAGGGAGATCCATTTGATTTCTCGGGCTCGCCACTGACGTAATAAATTGAAAACTATGTCAAAGTCAATTTTATATCTGCTTATGCCGATAATGACTATTCATCTCAATCCTCTTTACTGTACAATATGTTTATTTTATTCGAGCGATAATTATGTTTAAAAGACAAGATATTTATAAGTTAAACTTTTCACAACTTTAACATTTTCTCGAAATACCTTGCAACACCAAATAATCCGATAGGGAAATATCACGTTTTTTTAAAAACATTTTTAAAGTAATTAAGGTCCAAGAAATACTGACCAGTAAAAAAAAAATTTTTGCTAATTATTAGTAACATAAAAATTACTTTTAAATTTGTAATTTTGAATTCCCGCAAAAACGGTGATTCCATTGGTCACGCCCCTAATACGTCACGATTCATGTTTATTTGTTCCTACCATTGAAATTTTTGTAGAAGAATTTCATGGATCTTGACGTCACAACAACCAAGGCCAAACACGTCGCGTTTTTCTACTAACATATTTTTATTGAATTTCTTTTTTACATTTCTCTACAATATCCATATTGATTTTGAAAATACAATTGATTATTCTAAATCTATTTCATATATTTTTATCGGTAATCGTAGTATGTGACATTTTCCTATTGAGATAAATTATTATTAGGTATAGTGTTCGATGACAAGTTGTCATTTGCTCCACACATTGATGCAGTTACTAACAAGGCAATGAAGTGTCTCGGATATTTGCTGAGAACGGTGAAGGATTTTAATTCCATCGATTCGCTTAAATCTTTATATGTTGCCTTAGTTCGGAGTAACTTAGAGTATAATTCAATAATTTGGTCACCTTGCTATAAAATACATAACATAAAATTAGAAAAAGTCCAACATAAATTCCTTCGCTTCATAAATTTTAAACTTAATATTCCCGTTGACCAAATCGACTACAACTTCCTATCAAATAATTTAAAATTGTCTACTCTCTCGAATGGGAGAATCTTAACCGATTTAGTAAACCTATATAAAATTGTAAATGGCGCGCTGGACAGCCCTGATTTAACGCGACTGGTCAATATTAAAATACCTTCCCGTCGCACACGAAATAAGTCGGTGTTTGTCGAGGTGTCCAGCGGGCACAACTACTATGTAAATTCACCTATAGCTAGACTTCATCGCCTTGGTAATGAATATGGCGATGTTGATATATTTCGTTACTCATTGAGCATATTCAAGACCAAAGTACTACAGGCGACCGACGCGACTGAGTCTAGTCAATAAATCCTCGATCGTATTTATGTATGCTTAAAATTTGGCCCGTGTTATGTTTTATATTTTTAGTTTATAAAACTCTTTTCAGTTTTCAACATTTTAAATAACTTCACTTTAAAGTTTAGTTTACCGGTGTAAAAAAAAATTTAAAAAAAATTATAATTATGTTTTATTTGAATCCTGATATGCCTTATATTATAAACATAATATAATGTATGTATTATGTCTTAATAGTGTATTATGTTAACTATGTAACTTTATTTTTAAATCTTAATAATATTTTTATTTAATTTTTATACTTGAAAAAATGTTAACTATGTTTAGTGTGTAACTTTTTCTTATTATATAGTATGTATAATGTAAAAGCCCCATGGGCGTCAACAGGAAGAAAATAAAAATAAAAATTATGATACATAAAGACGAATTCATTATAACGTACAAAATAATAATACTAATAATATTTGGCTGGTTTATAAAGCGCCACTTTTGTGAAAATCACCTCAAGGGCGCTTTACAATTGTATACTTAATTTACATTCTAACTGAACTAAAGTGACATATTATATTTTCTGATTTAAAATTGAGGGTATGATAATCTAAAGAAGTGAGATTTTAGTTGTGATCTGAACTGACTTGACATAATTCTTATCATTATAAGTAAAAACAAATAAAGAGCAACTAGACTTTTCGTTTTGGACTCTTACCTACTTAATATAATATAAGAATCTAGGTACTTTTTCCCCTAGATACCAAATATTAATTATCATTCTCGAACATTCAAGTATTTTTGTTTTGGAGTTACGAAAATATCTACTATGACGACTATTTATATCTCAAAACAGAACACGCAGATTGTAATGTCATAGTGTGAAGCGTTAAATTTAAGATTCTGTGAGTCGGGTTATGGTCTTTTCAAAACCTTTTGGTTTAAAGAGTTTTAAAAAAAATAAAACAATGAGAATTCTTCCATTTCGTTATATTGTTTACTAAAGTACATTCACAGAAACTGGAGACTGGACTTGTGCGAACCACGAGCCCGCTGCGTAATATTACGTGATTAGCAAAAACCCACACAGTATGATAAAATAACATAAAGTGGATTGATATTTAAGGGGGGGTGGCCTGAAAAATGCTAAAATGTTATACTTTGATGGAATATTTAAAGTACTTTAAAAAATACTTTAAAAAATACGTCTTCAAAATTTGAACTTTCTTCTAGGAATCAATAACTTTTGTTTTTTTTTTTATCTTTTCAGTTAGTGAAAAAAATTCTCAAAGATCATGAAATCATTGAAAACAATCAACGTTTAAATAGGTATTTAAATAGTCCAGAAGGAGCGTAGAATCATATTTTGATACATCGGACTGTGTTTAAAAATCGCCCCACTATGTCCTACTTTCGCCGCGCGCATTCGTGACGTCGCCGTCGCCGCGTAATGTTACACGATGGGAAAAAATATAATCATAACACAAATGTAAGGTAAAAAAAAAAGCAATCTGTTAATTTCTATAAAATTTTATTGTGCATGCGGAAATATTGGTTGACACAACAGAGTAGATAAGTAAAGGGTCATTTAATAAGAGCAATCGAATTAATCAACTTAGAACTTTTTACATAATTTTACATTTTACATAAAACGGATATTTTTATATCATGTTAAATAATATTTTATGTTTTAAAGATAGAGTCAGCCAAATGTCCACCACAGAGTTGTTTAATCCGAGGTCCCATTTTCATTAGTTCTCTCCTTAGATGAGCAGAGGTGGGGTAAAAAAAATTACTACCCTGGCGACACTAACGAAATGTTCATTTTGTTTTCTTCGACAATCTGACAGATGGAAAAATAATTTAATTTTTAAGTAATGTATTTGCTACTTACACATTCATTTGCTAATTACACATGAAATGTGATCCTATCCTGTTTATTTAAGATCCTAGCAGTATTTCTACACTTTAAATTAATTCAAATCAGGAGTGGCGCACTGGGCGACGTCTACAAAGAAACTAATGGGTCAAAACGTAAAACTACTCATTTATGAGTAGTTTAGTCGCCTTCTGTTTGATGCTCGTATGCGGTTTCTGGCCTATTCTTAATTCTATGCGTAAAACATAATGAAAAAAGCAGAAGTAAGCAGCATTTAAGACTTCTTCACATCTCTAGTAGAAACAGGAATGTAATTTAAAATAATATAGAATATAAAATATTGCAATTCCTAGGTTTACGGGCTCTTCTTTTTCTAACGGACTTTCGTCATGTTAAGATACGATACTGTGCAGAAATATACACGTCGCGTGTAATGAAAAAATATTTAATTGCCCTACAATTGTGTAAAAAAGTACAGATATTTAAAAAAATATGTAAATAGAATTATTTATCAGTATGTGGAATGATGAAATAAATAGTACTAATTTTGACAAATATCAGGTGGTGTTGTATTTCTATCAAACCAAATCATCGAAAGAGTTGAAAGTTTCGATACCTACTGTAATATAATATATGTATATACATTTATTTTAATTATTGTATCTTTTACTAAGTATTCATGTTTTTACTATGTATTTGAATGGGTTTCTAGATATGTTATTTATTGTTTCATTTACTACATTTTTTACAATGATTTTTTTTACTTTGTATTCTACAATGTTTTGGACTATATTTTTACTATGTCTACTACCCTTTTAAATATATGTATTGATTGCTGATATTTTTTTATTTTTTTTACTGTCTTACAACGAGGTTTAATAACCCTAGTTAGACAGTCAAATCAACTTTGTATAAAAGTGTATTTTTTATTGCGTTATAGAGAGATGTATGACGAATGAACAAACTTACGAAACGAAATTGTGACAGAATACGCCTACTGTTTTTTTTTGCATGAATGGTTGTTATACAGGTTTATTGAATATGAGTTTTTTTTATTTCAATGTATTGCATAAAATTCCCCTATAAATTTTTTTATTTTTTTTTTAACATTATTATTATTAAATAATTCTAAATAAAGCGATGTTTTCTTATTTTTGCTTCATTCCCGCAAAAGTGTCTATTAAATACATAAATACATCCATCTCTATTGTTGTGTGTTTTCTTGGAATTGGTGACCGTAATTCTCTATATACCTGTGCATACCTATTGTATAATAGGTACATTTAAAATAATTTCCTTTTTGACAAGAAAGTGTGTATACACACACTTTCTTTTGTAAACTATGTATTTGTATTATATAAATTAATAAATAATCAAATGTATCAATAAATATTGATAATGGTTGTCGAAGAAAGGTTAAATGTTTCTAAGATTAAAAGAACAAAAATTACATAATTTCTTTTATAAATAATTAAAAGTGTTTGGTCCATACGCAGTCATCATCACCATAATCTTATTAACACCTAATGGTGTATAAGGCACTGCATTGTCACATCGATTGGAGTGTATATCGATATTTTTTTTCTAAGATACAAGATGAAGGCAAGATGCTCTGGCTTATTTTTCAAGGCTAGCCCAGAGACTAAGAAATTCTCCAGTGTAAAAACACCTTTAAAAAAATAAATTGTGTTAACCTTGTCGAGAATCGAACCAGAGACCTTACGCATAATTAAAAAACATTTTAATTACAAGACAGACATATCGATGGTCCTTATTATGTGAATTCAATTTTATTTTTTAAAATTTTTGTAATTTTAAATTAATGAATCCATAAAGGTTTATAAACAAATTAAAAGAAATATGAATGATAACGAATGAAAACTTGTTTTATATACATTGATAGTTATATCATTAGAATTGTAAAAATCTGCTCTAAACATTAAAAATACTTTCTACATTATTACCGATTTGTGAAAATACCCTATTATAAAAAAATCTAATGACATTTTTTAAGTTATAACTCTGCAACCGTACTGGTACATCATTTGACAGTGGAAATTATATTATCTAAAAAACTATAATATACAGCACTACATAATATATTCACACTTACAATAAACCACTTAAATGTGACCAAAAGTTTTTAATTTATCTTTAAAATGGGCTTATATAAAAAAACTCAATAATATAATATAAGTTTAATAGACAAAATGTGCACATACATGGAAGACTGACAAATGAGCAGGTGTATAACTTATCACGATCAAATACTATGAAATCATATGTGGGTATACAAATAGACTTTACACGCACTGAAATATCTGGCTGATACAAGGATTTAAAATAATTGATAATTATTGTTATCATGTGTCAGATAATTGGCTAATCTACGTGCACAAGTAAATTATTTAGCTATGATATATTGAATTAACATATTCTTTAAATAGTATTGATTTGATAAACGTGTCTCAAATTAAAAAAAATATTTTGTTTGACAAGAAACTGCAGTTTACTTTTCATATTAATCAGATAGCTAATGATGGAATGAAGATGCTTGGATTTGTTTTGATAGTAGTGTTGGATTACCATAATTATCGAGCCTCCGAAGGGGATACCTCCCCCCACAAAACCAATAACACCTATCGAAATTCATGGCTTTATTATAAAAATTTGCACAATCTTTAACACAATTCACTGAATTTTTTTTTTAAATTGGAAGACAAAAAAAACAATTAACAAAGAGATTGATAATAGATAATAGTAATTTGTTTACTGCCGTGATTATTTTGCAATACATTTTTTATAAAAGGTTCTTTGAATAAATAAATATAATAAATGTATCTACCAAATTTTCGATCCATCAATCTCTTGCTGTAATTCTGATTAGTAAAACTGTTTCAGTCGTAGAACAATAGCGCTTATCCGTGATTGGAATGGTGTTGCGGTTACGTGTCCTCAGCGCATTTAGTATTAAGAATTAAACAAATCTTGATGTATGACCAACTCTTTTATTACGTATTTTTATTTTTTATTTTATTAATTTTTCACGCTCATAAGGCTTTTACATACGTGAAAGTTATATAAAATATGAGTGAATTAACAACATACATTTAAAAAAATACAATATAAACCAATAAAGATAGAAGTTTAGTTGGTTTTTAAAAAAAAAATATATAAATTATAATAATATTTTTTTATTTTTTATTTTTAAATAAGCTAAAGAAATGCAGTTAAAGGTTTAAAGCAGCTAGGTACATAATGTTATAAAATACAATATGAACAGAATATTAAGTTCTATTTGATATGGGACATATACATTGATATTTAAAATTTACAAGACTCACGTTAAAGACATCGATGTTGTTAGCATATTGGTTCGCGAGTACATGCATCCGCATTACTGGTGAATTTGCGCTGTAATTGGTCAATGATGAACCGCAGTAGGACAGAGTATTTCACCGGGTAACTCGACCAGGCACTCGCACATTAATCAAATTCATAAGTTCAAAACAATCGAGCATTGATATTATTATTTATAACAAAAAAAGCAAGTCATTTAATTTTCGTCTGTTTTCTAATGTTTGGATGTTTAAATAATCATTTAAGTATGTGTATTTTATGTATTCAATCGGTACTCTTAATTTAAAATTGATAAAACGCAAAAATTTATGCTGAACTCTTTCGATGTCCTTAACATGAACCCTGTAATACGGTGACCATATAACTGAGTTATACTCGAGTTGACTACGCACTAGGGCAATATACAATGTTTTCATTATGTTTATAGACTCAAAATCCCGTATCGTTCGCAGCAAAAATCCAAAGAGTAGATAGAGACGAGGGGGGTGAGCATCGATACATTATCATTTTTCTGTCATTATTCTGTGGCTCCTGTGCTTCTTCCTATGTTAAAGCATGAACTGCTGATATATTGTCTGCAATGTTTGACAATATTGTCTGCAATGTCTGACAATTGTCTGCAATGAAAAGTGTGTTAAGGCCTTTCTGCAGTAGGGTAAATTGTCCAGTGAATGAACACCCCCCAGTAAATAAACAAAATGCATATTTTCTTTTAAAAGAAAACAGTACATTTATACTGAACTGTGTATTTTTTTTCTGATTGACATCATTTTGTTATTATTGGTAATTCTCTGTATCTGCCATGGACCAGTTACAGCATGGCCGTGTTGTGAAAATCACATGTTGTAGTTTGTTCAGAAACATCAGATTTCAGATAAGAACAATGTGTTTTTGTCGATAACTCTGTGGCTACTCTTGACACTAAAATAATCCAATGAATTATTATTTTTGTAGAACATGTCTTAATTCTTCGATTTAGATTTATTTTACTCTGGTTTTAGCGATATTTATTAAATTACTAAGTGTTCCTTTACTGGACCACGAAAATGTCTTAATCCAATTAAGGAACGGGTGTTCATTCACTGGTACCTCCGTAAATTTTGAAAAATCTTGTAAATGAACTAAAGTGTATTAGAAATTAGTGACTTAAAATGAACAGTTCAATTTCTGGTTTTTCTATTCCAGTGAATGAACTAGTCGTTCAATGGCATCAATGCAGCCGATTCCAATCTAGATGAGTACCTTACTGCAGATCCGACTTTTAATCCTTTAACTTTAAAGGCCGTCGAAGCTACTGCTCTTTCTAAGAAAAAAACCCAATGCCCCTTAATTTTTTTAAATATCCTGAAATAGCATTAGGTAAAAAGAAAACTGTTTAGACTAAAAATCTATGCCGTTTGGCTGACAGGTAAGAAATACCAAGTATATTTGAAAAAATAAGACCATATTTATTTGATTATATAAATAAAAGACGAGTGATGTGGACATATTGCCTACGCTTGATGACAGTTGTCTTGAAAGCTGCTGCTTTTGTTATCTTATACCTTCATTCCTTACTAATTCAAACCACCTAATAATAACCAAAACCTTCAGAAAACTATTCACAAAGCTCAATATTTTATTGATATTAAGAACCTACCTACATCATTTATCATTCCGCTTTCCGCAACCAGCGGTGCATAGAGCACTGCAATGGTAAAGCAAATGCAGCGTGTTTCGATCATCCATTACATTAAGGTAAGGTGATCAGTCTTACTCTAGGTTCCAGTCCAAGAACAATAAAATATTGCGCTTTCGACAACCTTTATAATCAATATTTCATGTTCACCCTGCCAGTAATCGAACCCAGGACCTTAAGAATGTTAGACGTCAACCACTACATACTTGTACACAAATTATCTCCACTTGATTTCCGTATTTACCTACATACACATTGTAAAAATATTAAACTTTCAAAGTACACCTTCCTGAATGAGAATTGTAGCTAAATATTTTTGTTTACGATTTGCCCTGTTGAAGCTACTACAGTTTTAAAAACTATGACATCATAAAAGGTACAAAGAAAAATATCCAAGCTATGTTGATTAGTTACAAGAAATGGTCATTAGACATCAGAAATTATGTAGAACAATAACAAGTTCTAAGCAGTAAGCTTGCCAATACACAAAAAATTAAGTAAATAAATACGGTTATTTTTAAATTAATTTTTAGATCTAAAAAAGAATTAGCTTTTACGGTCTAAAGTCTAAACAGTAACAGAAACTTTGTAATTTCCTATATAACTAAGTATTATTATAACTAGTAAAAAAAGGAGCAGTAGAGACAGATTAAAAATGTATTTTTTTTACTTGCAGAAATTTGTATAAATTCAAGTAAATTTAGATGTTTGATGTTCTTTATTGTTGGTAACTAACCTCAATTTTTTAAAATCTATTTATTAATAGAAGACTATCAAACTAAGCCAAAAATATATATTATTATTATGCATCGTATTGCCACTGCTATGATTTTTTCGAAGTTTTGTAATTTTGAAATTACTCTGCCCGCGACATCACGAGTTCAAGTCTTCCTGACATTTAAAATAAAAACACCGTATTAGTAAAAAAACATGCCAAATGTTGAAAACCATGGCTGCCCGGAAACCGGAAATCTATCACAACACATAACGCCATAATTGATTGGTTATTGTTCGCCTCAACCTGTGACATTTCAAAGTAATTAATTGTTATTAAAATCTTTTTTTTAATTTTTTCATACATTTTTGAGAAACTTCGCTAAATGACTATCTATTTTTTTTCCCCGTAGCACTGAACTTCCTGACAAAAAAAAACAGGTACTGTAATAATTCCTTAACAAGACAACGGATATGGTAGGTCAAGCCAGGCCATTGAAAAAGAGTTGTATCCATAACGCAAAATCATTTCTATATTTTGACAATTTAAAATAAATCATTTCACTCTTTTTATGTACATATGCATATAATAGGTGAAACAATAAATAAAATGGAGATGACCCAAATGGTGAGGTAAAAATAAATCACTTTATTCCATTAAAAAATATTTTATTTCCTATTTTTTTAGAAAATGTTTTAATTAAATAATCAGTAACAGTCATTATGTAATAACATCAACATTTATATACCTACTAGAGACGGCATTAATCGAATAATAAGCAACCAATTTATTTAGGTAAATAATGATTATTGTACAACTAAAAATGTTTGTTTTCAGCTTTGACCGCTTTTTTACACAGCATTTAAAGTTGCTACTTAATCCAGACGATGCCAGGCCACAAGCCCTGTAAATGCCTAGACTTCCATATTTCTTTCTCAAAAATCTTTTCCTTCTCAGTTCCAATAGATTTCAAATTACAATGTATTATTTGTCATCACACAATAATTCTAACTTTTTTAGTATTAAATAATGTATGTAGTAACTTAATTATTTTGGAGAATTTACGCATTCACTTTATGCATAATATTACATAAATGTATTTTTTCGTTACGAAAATTACAAAAATAATTTTGAAGTGTTAGAAGATGAATTAGTAGAAAAACTGAATTGGTAACTATTATTCGATCTTAATTAATGTCATTTCTAATGCTAAGGTGCCTACTTCACAACAATTTGCAATAAATATTTATTCTCTAAACCAAACATATGCAATTTTCAACAATAATTAAAGCAATATATATTTCGTAGAAGCGCAGTGAATAAAATAAGGTAGAAGTATATAAATACCTAGAAATGTTATCTTAGTTAAAAATCACAGATCATAATGTGCGTTTTATCGAGTTTGATTTTTAGGATTGACAATTGACATTCCTTTATAAATTGGCATCGGATGTTAAAAATTTAAGTACATAATAAAATGATTTTGACGGTAAAAGGCTAAGTGACTGATGCGCTATAGCCGAAATAAAGTTATATTTATGACTTTTCACAGAATTTTAAGCTGCGTCATATGACACCGACAAAGCCGACACCCATGGACAACAGACGTAAACTTTAGTGTTTACATTAAAAACTCTCTTGTACAACATTCATAAAATCACACAAAATTGAACTTATTTCTACAAATTGCAATTTCGATTTACATTAAAATTGTTTTTTATGTTTATCCTACATAGTCCTGATAGTTTTACACAACACATGTCCTAATCGTTTACAATTTTATTTTACATAAAAAAAGTTATGCTTGTTTTACACTGAAAACAAATATTTAATGGACTCTCACTTTACGGTACATCAGTCTATCAGTCATGGGGACCTGGGCTTCTCATAGGCATTTAAGCAGTGCCTACTGCTTACTGAACTTGATTATCATAAAAAATGTTAACGGTCTTTTGGAGTCAGCAATGAATGAATGACGCTTTAATTATAATTCAAATAAATTGATTTGGAAAGATTCTGTTTATTTTTATGATAATCAAGTAAGCCGTAAGAGTTGCTTAAATGCCAATATGGAGAGCACGCTTCTACCGGAGTGGGTTATTTCTTAAGAAATATTTTTATGAATCAAAGAGAATTAATTATATAAATCTAGGAGGAAAATAAATTCTAGGTAGTAAACATTCCATTGATATTAATAAATTAATGTAAATATTTTTTGTATAGATATTGGGTTATTCAATAAATAACTAAATGTACGATTAAAAAGCCCACTGAAGAGTAGAAACTAAGTACTCATTTATATTAACGGTAGAAAGGCAAAATTTACTAAGCAATATGTAGCAACTTTGGCGGCTTCCGTGGTGTAGTGGTTAAGACGCTTGACTCGTGCACGAAAGGTTGCGGGTTCGATTCCCTGTGAGAACAGAAAAATTAATTGTGATTTTCCTCAAGCCTGAATGTTCTGTGCTGTAATTCACCACTGTAATTGGGCCTTCTGGCCTGTTGACAATGTGCAAAAAAAAACTCAACCGAAGAGCCAATTGAACTTTTTATTTTATTTTTAATTAATAAAAAAAATCTCATATACACCTCTTATATTGGTGTGATTCCTACATAATTTCAATAAAAAATTAAAATGCAAGATTTTTTATTAAATAAAAAATAATAATTTGATTGGCTCTTTTGTAAAGTTACAACTACATGTCGCTTAGTAGATTTTGCCTTTCCACCATATGCAATTTAAATCTTTAAGCATTTAGCTATTCAAATTATGCACTGACACAGATCTTTGCAATAAAAATGCAATAGGACAGACACAAACAGCATTACTAATAATATTCATGAACTGACTTGGGAAGTGTCCCGTGTACATCTGACATCATGCACAAGATTTATTCCTGCTTTTTCCGGGTTTCGCTCACAGTTTCTTCGATGCTAACCGAATCATCAATTCGAGTATTATCCACAGGGTATAACCTAAAATAAACATATTCAAGATTATTTGATTATATTTTAATAACACTGTTTAGTAAATTAGTTCATAAAGATGAAAAATAAAATCTCTTGAATACAACTCTACAAAATGAACTCGATAATGGTAAACATTTTAGATATTGCTAACTCTATCCCGTATCCAGGCAGATGAAGAATACAGTTATGTGTGTGAAATAGAACAAGAATCCTTCTTCTTAGTCGTGGTCACGTTGGCAGAAGGGAAGCATGTCATTAGGGTCTGTCTCCACTCGCTTCTGTCCTCAGCGTTTCCGGAGGCCTTCTGAAGAGAGACGCCAGTCGCTTCTGTCACCAAGTCTGTCCATCATGTAGGACTTCTTCCGCGAGATCGAGTTCCCTCTACTCGTCCTTGCACCATTCATTTTTCCATGTTCTCTTCGCCTCGTAACATGGCCGAAGTACCTGAGAACACGGATTTGCACAGTGGAAGAAAGACACTGTTCAATTCCCAATTCTCGGATTAAAGAGACATTAGTCTTATGGGCTGTCCATGGTTTCCACAACATTCTACGCCAGCAAAATGAGGATTTTGACCATTTTAATTTTTGTAGACAATACATCTTCGTTGCCAAACTTTTTTCTAATTCTCCATCACAGATTGAGCCATAGCATTTCTTATCTTGATTTCAGCGTGGCATTCTCCTATGTTTACCATCATTGAGCCCAGATAAATAGATCCATTAACAACCTCACTATCTATTCTTTCTCTCTAATCTATTCTCATTTCTCCGTTCAACAATCATATATTTGATCTTCCCTCTCCTCCATCCCCTGATTTCAAGGCCAAAATTATTGCTCGTATTTTCTAGTAAAGAGAAAACTTCGCTTGTGTCATCTATATTATTGGCAAGGAGAGCAGTGTCATCAGCGTATCTCAAATTTGATATTCGTCTTCCATTAATAGAGATGTCCCAGTTCTCCAATACTATTCTTATTATATTAAATAATAAGGGTGACAAGATACATCTCTGGCGAACTTCAGCACAAGTTTGAAATATATCCGAGTAGGCTATATCCAGTCTAACCGTAGCAGAGTTACTTTCATAAAGACTTCTCAACGGGAAAACAAGATGATTAGGTGCTCCCATTTCATCTAAAATGGTCCATAATTTTTCCCATTACACAGAGTCGAAAGCCTAATAAGAGACTACTAGAATCCTAGACAAGCGTTGAGTTGGTGGCTACATTCGGGTAAAAACCATAATGTAGTGGTTGGCGTGTTCGCCTACCACGCTTGAAGTCCCGGGTTTAATTCCTGGCAAGGTTTGCATGAATTGTTTGCAAGATTAAACTGCAATATTTCATAGTCAGCGCCCTGGACTGACAACTGAAGCGTATGACTGGTCACCTTACTGTATTGTAATAGATGATTGAGATATCTTGCATTTGGTTTACCAATGCAGTGCCCTATGCACCATCGAGTGCTGAAAGGGGTATAATGATGAATTTATATTACATAACATAACTTCTGACATGATATTATTTTATTTTATTTGGGAAACCAACAGATCTACATACATATTTCTGCATAGTAAACAACATATATATTACACAATATTATTTAAATAATAACATATATATTGTATAAACTCAGAACCAATAACAGGTTTCCACAAATTATGTGTAATTATTTCGTGAGTCATGCAAAATACTAATGGTATTTTGATCAAACATAGATACAACAACTACAGTACCCATATAATAATTACTGCAGAAGTAAAGGTACAAAGATATGTTATACAAATTTATAGCAAAATATGACCTGTGCAAAATATACATTTTAAGTACATATATTTCTAGTGTGCCAATTTTCTATAAAGGTTTATTTTAAACATGTTATATAGGTATTTGTAAGGTCTATCATCATAAGTTGTAAAAATGATATATCAGTAGCCACTGTGGAGATAAATGTCCTAATTTCTATGTACAGTGTGCAAATTAATGTAAAGGGCATTGTTGTACACTGGACATTAGACGGGTGAAAGTTCACTTATTAAGTCAATATTGCGTGGGATCAAACTCAAAATTGTTAGCACGGAATCCGAATGCGCTTTATTTTATTTTATATTTAAGGGTGCTGGAAGTAAACTTAGAAATCTCTACCGAAACTGGAAAATAAATCATTGATGCCAAAATAAGGTGCATCAAAAAAGTCCACTCAAAGACAGATTCAAATTATAGTTGACACCGCAAACTTACCATTTTCCATTAAGTAAGCAAAGCATAATTAAAAATCTCTCAATCAAACAACCACCACAGCATTCGGTGAGAAAAAATAGGAGCAATTAGCTAATATAAATAGCAAATTTAGATATCTCCCCATTTTGTAGTAAGCTAATTTAGAAACATTCGCTTTCTTAATATGTAAAACTAAATTTATCCACATTTTTCTGCATAATCAGCAATGTCCGTTATTTAAAACAAGTTTTTTTTTAAAGTCATGACATTATTATTATGAATCCATGTAAATGCTACATACTTTTTTTTTAAATATCTCAGCAATTCCTTCAGTGGAGAAATATAATTTTGTATCAAATGCCCTTATTATTTTTATCTTACAGCTAATTTTTAACATAAATCATTTTACTATGTGCATACATAATCATACTATTTGAGAAAAAAGTATAAAACATTAATTTAAGGATCCACCTTACTGGGATAACCTGTTCAAAAGACAACTAAACAGCGTTTAAAATTTAATGAGTAATATTCACATCTTACTTTGTAATAATTAATATTTTATGTACATAATCATTGCATCACAAAAGAAGAAAAGGATAACCCAAATAGCGACAGAAGTTACAAACATTTTAAAAAGGGGGCTGTATAACCAATTTAGATGGTAAAATCTAAATTAGTGTTCTTCGATAAATACAGACTTTTAGAAGAATGTTATAAATGCAATTTTCTCAATGAATATATTAAATTGACACATAGAACTTACCATCTTTGGTACAAGTAGATCAGGAAAACAATATCATCCCTGAAGCAAGCGACCCTGTGAGCCACAGGCATTGTTATGATGAAGGCGAACACATCATCGATAAAGGTATTAAAAGCTTTATACATGAAGGCTCTCCATGGGAGAGCAGCGACAGATTTCAATTTGTAATTAATAAATAACTGCGGAAGCATGAACAAGAATCCAAAAGCATATACGCCATTCACCATACTGTTGAGGGTCCAAGAATACCAACTGAAATTTGAAGACAACAATTTATAAAACAATTTGAATACTGTTAAATATAAAAATAGGTAAAATGCAACTAAAATAAAACTGACATTGTGTGACATATAAACTTACATTGAATCTCAATTTTGGTTTGCTATACTATTTTAAATTCCATCAAACTGTTTACAGTGTTGAATTGAACTTATTCATAGATTGTTTTTGTCTTATTCTTATTAGTTAAAGAAAAGAAAGTATTTTTATTTAATTGAGTTAAGGCCACCAATACGTGATATCATAACCATACAAGAGTTAATAAAAAAAGACAATAAACAAAAATTGAGGGAATAATATTTTATAAAGGCATTTTGAAATGTTTTTAATAATTTCAGTTGCTGTCCAAATAGAACAAACGTAATTTACAAAATGGTAGATGAACATTATCTAAAGATATTTTTTTGGTTGATTTTATCAACAATGACACTTTAATCTAGAATCATACAATTATGTACATATTATATAATACAGATCTTATCAATTTGATATGTCAGTTAGTGTATGAATATTCAAATAAAGCCATAAGGTCATCTGTATTTAAAATGATTTTGCTAATGTAGACAGTGTAGGAACCACACAATATTTTTTTTAAAAACAATATGTTTGCGACAATTATTTTTGAATTTAGGCGTCCAGAACTGGTTAAACAACTAAGTGTTTTGTAGAATAAACATAATTAAATATTTTGAACGCCATATTGTCAATTTTGCTCTTCCGTTAAAACAGCTTATGATAATATAATAAACAGAGATGGAAATGTAATATTTAACACTCCGAAGGTCGCATCGGATCTGAGAGATCTAGCAAGTATTACTTTTGTTGTATTTCTAGACTGCTTGGGTGGGCGACGCCTTTCTTCTCTATCTCAATCAAGATTATTCCTTTTTTTCAATAAAAATATACTAAGAAACGATTCTTCATTTCATTCCACCCATGAAACTAAAATTTTGTTTGGTATATTTTAAGAAAAAATAGATTTCACAAATCCACCTATGTGATTTTAAACTAGCGACCAAAGGAGTGCTACAAAAAAATAATATTAATAAAGTTTATTAATAACAAGCACCTTTTGTGGGGTTGGTAAATGAGAGAATAAATAGCTCCTATGAAACATATTGGATAAAGTAAGTATGTGAGATATCTCATAGCTTCAGCATCCACAGCTCGGGTTTGTAACTCGGCTTTATTTACTTTGTCTGAAGCAAACACAATACACGGGAACTTTCTTCCTTTCCAATCAAAGGTAATGTGGAGCATTTTTTTAACTTTCCAAAGCTGAAAAAAAATTCAAATAACATCACAACCCTGGGGGGCCAGTCTAATCAGTAATACTTATTTACAAAAATATATGTATTTAATTAAGATAATATCAAATTATTTATCAGTCCTACCAACCGCATTACCTCCATCGAGGAAGCAGTCAGACCAAAAAGTGAGTAGAATGTAAGATGAACCCCAGGACAATAAAAGGTTGCAGTAACTTAGCTTTGCTATGAAATTATTTTTAAAATGTAACTAATAATACCGCTACACTGTTAATATACTAGTATTTTACAAGAGTAAATATTTCTTAAGATTAGAACATTTATCAGCACTATGAAAAGTTAATTTAAACTGTAAAGTTGTAGATTTTCTTCTTTAGATAACAGAAATGTAAACAATCTAAATAAATAAATACAGTTTAAACTAAAAAAAATGTACCTCAATAAATGTAGCAATTCCAGTGGGAACAAGTATTATTAAGGAAGTGTTTTCATCAAAAAGATACAATAAAACAATAGTTTGTGAGAAGGCTCTCCATAGAACTGTCCGAACTGATAATCCAACCATTGATTTCTTAGCTCTCCAGAAAGATATATCATTCTTGAAGGCCAGAAAATCAAAAAGTAACTGAAAAAACAAATTATATTTAATACAAACAAAAAAAAAACGGTTTTAATTTAGTAAAGAGTAAAGCAAAAATACGCGTACAAAGAACCTAAGACTTACGTGAAAGCTTGAAATGACAATTGTAGCACACAAAAAGTAAAGATTAGTATCGGCAAATATTCCCTTGACATCATCAATATTCTTTTCGTTGAAGCCCATAATACTAAGTGAATGGAATGCCATCGAAATTTGAACTAATAGTTTCATTTTCCCAACCGAAGCAGGAGCGTAATCTAGAGAAACATTGAGAGCGGAAGAGTTTTTCTTTATTTCTATCATATTGTCCATCCTACTTTTTAGAAAGTTATATTGAACAATAGGTAAATATTCGTGATTATTTGACAATCTGCAAAAACATTATTTTTTTAGTAAACATGCAACAAAAACAACAAAATTAACCACACATTATAAGTTATAAATAAAATTCAATTTCAACATGAGCATCTTTATTTTTGAATACAAAATCCTGCAGTATATGAGCTGAAGACCATTACACATTACAAAATGAAAATGAATGCAAATGACACATTGATTAAACAAATAATCATTGCACAAAAATCTTTAGTAAAAATTATCTTAAGAGTCCCAATCAGAACTAGCTCCCTCGATATATTCGTAAATCTTAAAGTCACATCTGTAAAACAACTTTATATAAAAGCTCTGTAACTGTACGTACACAAAAATTATTCTCCACCTTCCATAACTCATTTCGCAAATACAAGAGTTACTAGATACTCCATCCTGATACTGCAAAAACAATTAAAAATTATAAAACTTTCGATCAAAGAGGATTGGCCTACTACTCGGTTAAAGTGTACAATCTACTTCCATTGTTCATAAGGACAATTAGTAGATACTCACAATATAAAATTGCTATTAAGAAATGGATAGTGGAGGTGGGTTGTGCACGGATCGATGCGCACGTATCAAGCCAAATAGGGAAAAAATTGTGTCCTGATAATGAAATTTTGTCTATAAGTCTATATAAATTTACCATTTTTATGATTATTTTAGTTTATTTTGCTTACTATGTTTACGATGATAATTAGGTTAATTAGATTAATTATGTTTTTATTTTCTTATTAGGTTAACTATGTTAAATAACTAATTTAAGGCATGTTTCATTCTACTTATTGTAAAATGTTTCCCTCAGCACGGGACGCCCCGGGACACACGGCAGAACATTATTATGTGTAAAAAAAAAATAATACAAAAATTGTAAAAGAATAAATAAATATATTTTACTGTGAAAAAAAATAAACATCTTAACATGTGAGAAATAAAATTTTTCTAGGAATCTATGTTTTAGAGGCATGTGTTTTTATGGTCTTCAGCAAACGTAGGAAAATACATTTTTTTTTCATTTTTTTAATGACTAGTTTTTTTATACAATGAGGAAATTCAGTGGTTTCTCAATTTTTTTTTATTTGTTAATAGACTATCAAACTAAGCAAAAAATATTTTTTTTATGTATCGTATTACTATCGCAATGATTTTTTAAAGTTTTGAAATTACTCTGCTCATGACGTCACAAGTTTTCGTCGGTGAGTTCTGCTGACATTTCAAAGTAGAGACCGTAGTATAAAAATAGACTAACCGTTGAAAAATACGGCCATCTGAAACCGGAAATCTATCACAACACATAATGCTGTAATTGACTGGTTGATTCTAAAGAACTTATGACGTAGTTCAAAGTAGTTTTTTATTAAAACCATTTGTATAAATTTTTTCATACATTTTTGAGAAACTTCATGGTACAATTAAATACTTTAATTTTTACCACATGTAAGAAAATCTTTTTTACATCCAATTTCCCGTAGCACTGAACTTCCTTATTATATTTAAACATTGGCACACTTATTGCCATATGGCAATTTCTTCCAACCAACCAATAAAATAAAATGTGTTGATATGTTTTTATTTTCAAAAATAGAACTAACAATGAGTATGTGTAAATAAGTCAATTAATGTGAATACTAGTTTTTAATAGGACAAGGGAAATAAAAGGAGAGCAAGAGATGAGTTTTTCTCTAGAAGTAAATATAAAAGAGCTATTCTATGAATAGGACTGTTGAACAGAATACTCACTAAAAAATACATATGTTCTTAATTTTTAAATTACACAACTTAATTTTTATGAGATTCTTTCATTAATTGATTTGGAATGGGTTTATTTTTAAAAATCAATTTGTTATATTCTTATTCTTTAAACTCAATTCTGACAAAATACATATTTCATTGTTACAGAAAATGTGTTTGGAAGTATGAAAGTCACATATAATATATTGTGGTGGTAGAACTAGAGTGGGTTTCTTGCATACCTCATCATATTGGCAAGTTCTCCCGGTATTGCTTTGGCCGGGAATTCTATAGGGTCTGCCAATACAGAGAATGAAACAAAACCTTTAAGGTGAGCTACAGGTTTCAAATTTTCCATTTTCAACTGAAGATTATCCGACTAGAATAAAAATATTTTTACTAGTACTAATTTTCTTTTCACATTAAATATTTACTTTATGAAGACATTGCAGTAGAACCGTGATATAACAAAATCCAAGGGACCAAAAAATAAAAATTCGTAATATGGAATTCCCCCATATAACAAAAAAAAAAACATACTAGTTATGTATATATTACGCGCTGCCGCAAAAAATGTTAAAAATGGGGCTATAGCAATACGTGAAAAAACGTATGGGGATTAAGGCGGGTGTTATACACTGTATTTTTTAGAGCATTTTAAATTCACATATATTGTAAAATAAATGACTCGGATTAAAATTCACAGTAAGGACTAGATTAAAAAATAATATAAACATTTGTAAGATTATTTGATTGTTTAAAAAATCTTTTGGTAATGTTTGAACAAATTGACAGTTGAAATCTCTCTAAATATTGTGACATCAACAAATAAAAGTCCAAAAAAAATATTTAAACCCAAAAAAATATCTTCCGGATTAGCCGTCATGATATAAAATGATTTGAGGATCATACCAGGGGTAGGATTCTGAATCTTCTTTACCCCAAGAGAATGGTAATTTGGAGGTTTTTTTTTTACTGCTATGACACTTCACAGATGATGTATAAAACTGTAAAAAAAAAAACCGCAAAAAAACTAATACGATTCAATCAATTCAACCTAATTAAGTGTTTTGGGTAATGCTTAAAGTCGCAACAATGGTCTAAATGAAGATTTTCATATTTAATTCCATGTGTTCGTATATGTTTGACGTTTAATCATCAGTGTGGCCATAAATGAAGCTAAATTTAGGCGCATGCAAAAAATGAAAATCCCCAAATTAACCACTCTCTAGGGGATAGAGAAGATTCAGAATACCACTACTGGACGATAATAATTATTTTTTAATTGGGGGGAAAAGGTGAAACTGAATCATACAAATTGTAAAATTCACAAAAAAAACTCATTGCCTTATAACATTTTAGCAAATGAATAACAACGGATTAATTTTTTCGTATTTTTGAAATTTAAAAAATTATTAAAAGTATGCATTTGAAATGTAAAGAAGGCAAACATTACCTTGTAATGCAATCTCACTAAAGAAAAAAGAATACCTGAGATTTTAGTAAATTAAATGTAGCCGCTTGGGGAAGCGCATATACTACAAGAGGTATTCTCTCTATAGATGCCATGGAATTCAGTTCATCCCAAGTCCACTCTCGCTCCCTGGAATCTGCCAATGCGACATGAAGATACATGGTGCCATTGTTTCGAGTTTTTCTAGGGATTTGTACTTCTAAGTTCCTGTTACAACAATCAAAGAAAATTTATTGAATTTATGGTGGATAAAAAAATTAAACGCATCCAATTTTTAGGCTCTTGTTAAACATAACAGGGTTGAACTATTACAATTAAGATGAAGAACAATTTAAGAGAAGAAAATATGGAATTATAAGCATTTACAGAGCTTCTGACCTGTCAGACCTGACTTTACAGGGCTTATGACCAGGCCGAATGGTTAATGTTACACAGTGTGTAAAGTGGCCACTTAAACCAGTCAGTGACAGGTCGAAAGCCCTGTAAATGCCCAGAATTCCACATTCCCTCTCTTAAATTGTTATCTATCGTAGTTGTAATATTTTAATCTTAATAACTTCTAAGGGGTGAAATCCAGTCTTACATAAATCAGAGTCGGGACCGGGACTCCATTGCGAACTGCTAATTTTGCCTCTTACGACCAACATTTATTAGCCAAGGTTTATTTAAGTGCACCGTTAACTATGTTCCGGGAACTCACCCTCCTTTAATATCTTTCTCAGTCATTCCATCCCTAGTGCTCATACTTCCCAGATACACAAATTATTCTACCTGTTTTAGTATAATACCATTCACAGTGATTCCACATTTAGTGATATTTTAGTTTCTTTAAAAACCAAACGCATTAGCTTAATTAACATTTATCAGCAAATCGCTTCCCTTGATACATCGTAGACTTTTGTTACCAAGAATTGCAGTTCCTCTTTGTTGTTAGCAAGAAGCAGGGCATCATCACCATATTTTAATAAAACATTTTATTTTTAATAAAATAATAAATATTTTAATACATCTAAAATTACCTTTGAGACGATGTGTGATAATTAAAGTTCCGAAGGGTGATAATTTTCTTTAAATCAGTAGAACTGGGATTGTATCGTACGGAGGAATAAACATATAAGTCTTGTTTGGGGTGGTTGAGAAGATGCGATGTGAAACATTTTTCCCCCTTCTTGCATGTAGGTGGAATAAAAATCTCGGCAAAGTTCTTAACAATGTGGAAAACATATGCCAGGAATATCACAGAAAATATTACATTCAGAGACATGTACTTCATTTTTCAATCGTGTTTATCTAAAACAGAACAGTTTTGAAAAGTCAACATGTCAATTCATTAGTTGACGTGTAAAATGTGAAATACGTCAAATTAAGCACAACCGCTTAACGAATTAAATAGGAATTCATACATACATAAATCTTGCTCACAGAGGCTTCACAATTTCGTCACAATTGAAATATTACATTAATCACTCGACTATTTATTGGTTTAAAAAATACATTTACAGTGGTCCCATTATTTACCTATTTTCATGCTTTACTGAACTAGACAAGTAACCACGATCAGACAATATAAATAATTTAAAACAGTAAAAAAAACGCCAATAAATAAACGAACATTGTTTCGTTTAGAATATTTGAAATTTCAATACAATATTTTTTTAATACATACGA
This sequence comes from Micrasema longulum, assembly GCF_059751315.1. Classification (NCBI taxonomy): domain Eukaryota; kingdom Metazoa; phylum Arthropoda; class Insecta; order Trichoptera; family Brachycentridae; genus Micrasema; species Micrasema longulum. The sequence goes on from NW_028280340.1 coordinate 92,998, forward strand.
AATAGGTATTTTATTTAGTAAACGTAAACAGCGAAAATTGAGGAAACCGGGAACCAAAGAAAAGGAAAACTTTAAAAGACGTAGATAGAGATAGAGGTAGATAGACAACGGGCGATTTCTTTTTTTTAGTGGTACGTTCCAAAACCATGCAAGACCGCAGGGGTAAAGAGAGTAAAAGGATCATGATATATTTTTATACCACAATTATTATTCTAGTAAAATACAGGGCAGAACAATTTAAAATGAACCAAAATTATTTTTTTATTATAATCTCTCTAAAGATCGAACTCGGATCTCCCGTACATAAAATAAACGCCTTTGTCATTCCATGGTAGAAGCCACAATGATGAAGTTCAGCCCTACGAGAAAATGGGTACAAAAATGTATTCTTACGCGCGGTAAAAATTTTAGCATCAAATTTTACTACGTTTCTTGAGAATTTATGAAAAAAAACAAACGAACTATTACTTTGCTTGAGGTCACTAGTTTTTCTTCATCGATCGATTATAAAAAAGGTCAAATGTAACAGAAAAACCTTGGTTTTCCAAGGTGATTCTGAACAAGTTTGAGACATCCTCCATAGGCAGAATGCGTATTGGGCACTGCTGCAATGGTTCTCACCTCTTCAGAATCCATGTACGGGACTCCAGCTCCTGCCATGTGCGAATGTTAGCTTGATGAAGAAGATTTAAACCGTATTTTTTGGATGCCCCCTAAATGATTGTTATCCTGATTTCTTATACGACCTCTCTGATATTACCATCCTATTCCCCATTTTTTTTCCAACTCTCCCAATAAACATGTATTCAAAATTTCATGTAAATATCTAGTTATAAATGGTGTTAAGCTTTAAATATGTTGTATTATTAAATGTTTATATTTTATTAAATACTGACTTACTAACTTGTATATAATGTATATATTATATTAGTAATACATGTGTAAATATGAAAAAAAAAAAAAAACTAAAACTCGACCCTGGCCAGAACATCCGAGTTGAGAGGTGAAATAGCCATAAAAAATGAAGAAGAAGAAGAATTATAAAAGAGAGTTGTGACAGATTTGCGGTTTACGGTAAGTCAACTGACGAATCAGTAGAACTCATCGAGAAGAAAAGGAAGACAACCTGAAACGTCCACGCGAAGTAACTTCAAAAATATAAAACTTTAAAAATTATATCTCTGATGATACGATACATAAAACAATGGCTTAGTTTAATAGTCTATTAACAAATATAAAAACCACTCTGAATCTAAAAATCTCGCATGCATCCAACAAGCTTCTATTGCGTAGTAAAAATAAAGATTTATTTATTTTTACTATATAAAATGACTGCGATAGTTTGAATAGCCTAATACCCACAAAATATTTTATTATTTTTATCAGAGTATTATTCATACCTATTATTATGTAAGTATATATATATAGTATTATACAAAAAAATATACAACAATCAAATAAATCAACACAAAGTTTCTAAGTTGGGGTAGATAGAAAAAAAACTAGGCACCTCACGACATGCATTCAAATCTCACCTCCTCCATATTTATAAATATTTTTATGTACTTATATATATTCCGACATCCGATACGTTCATTCACAATTATTTGTTGGATTGGGCATGCCATCTTCCAACCAACATCTCCTGGGTAGTATTGGTTTTACTGCACTATTTGTTTAAAAAATATTAATTTTCTTTATTTCAATAAATTTAATCTAGAGAAGAAGAAAAAGAATACGCAAATAATGCCATATTCGCATTTAAAAAATCTTTAGGTGATAACCGTAAAAAATGAAGTCTAAATTAGCTTTTATGAATAGATATTATAAAGGTTAATATTGAACAATAATGAAGGCTGCTGTTATGACGTTCAACTTTGTGGTAGCCGGTCGTAGTAAACGCAACACTGATAATTACTCAGTTTCTCAGTCAAACGAACCAACATTCCATCCGAGTTGTCAAATCGCAGTGTTGTTTTGGTTTTTGACAGTGAGTTTACATTTTATTAGGTAGTATTCTTATTCTTCAATGATTTCTGCTTTAAAAATAATAGATTCAATTTGTTATATTCGTTTTCACAATATAATATTCTTTTTAAAAGTTCCGTAAATCAGGCACATAGTGAACGTATAAAATACTTGAGTGTAAACCATGAGTATTTTTACTAAATGTTTTCCTCATTTTTTTCAGATCATCAATTATTCGATAGTTTTTTTACCTGTGAATATTCTTTCAAGAATGAAGCTCAGTAAGCGACTCTTTTAAAATGGAATACCGTCAAAACAAATCGGTCAGAAATGGAGGCAGGATCAACTTCGAGACATTTAGTAAATCAGATAACATCGGAGGATACTAAATTCAAAGAATCATCTGAAACTCAAAATGTTTCCACTATTCCGTATTCCTCCGATAGCAGTGTTTTCAAAAAAGACAACCATGTGTCCCGACCATGCGCCGTAATAGGCCCAGGGGTGATCCCTCCATACCACAGGATCGAGGGTTATGTTCCCCATGGCTGGTCCCCGGCCAGCGAGGCTGCCTCCGGATATTACAAGCAGGCACATGTGCAATTCTTCCCGGAACGTGTCTATCCACCCAGGAACATATCTCCCCGACACACCTTCCAGGAAAATATGAGCAGGATTATAGTCCCGTCTCCGACAGAGGCCAAATACAGGTCTGAACATTTTATACCTTCTTCTCAGAGTGCTCTAAGAAATTCAGCAGAATCCTTAAAATCTAACAATTCCCAAGATGCTAAGTTTTGCGATATTGCTCGGCCACAGTACAGTAGGAGTGGTGACATGCCCCCAAGGCTGGAGCCGCAGGGATCTCCCGCTGCACAGTACGCTGTGCACGGATATCCTTCCAGCAAGGCCCCCATGAGCCCTTACTCCAATATCTACAACTATGCCCCGGAGTTCCAGCGCCACCATTTGGATTATCAGAATCCTGGAGTACAATTAGTTAAAAATAACCAAATATACCAAAAAATACCCGAGCCATCTCCATATTTAGTTGCTAACGATTCAGCAGGTATGTATGCTAGGATAAGTAATGGTCGCCACGAGCCGTACCAGGTACCCAAAGATAAGTACGTACACCCGAGGTATGAGTATCAGTATTCCAATCAGTATCCTCCGGTGCCGTCTTATGGTCCGTTACAAAAATGTAATGATCCCAAAAAAAGAAATGCTATTCAACCTGAAATGAAGTATTATCAAATGTCCCAGAAATATATAGATCCTCATATATTCTCTCCAAATTCAGACCTACGAAATAAAGTTTCTAGTAAAAGAAGCCAAAGTAATGTGCAGTATCATCTGGCAGATATTCACGGTCATTCCATAGATCCTTATAACAACCAAGGAAAAATATACGGGCTGAATGTACCCGATAGGACTAATTCTTACTCAGCGAATTCTAGAATTGTCCCCGAGACAGCTAAATTTAGAATTGACTACCTTAACCATTACAGAGGTATACCGTATTCCGATGCACATCTTGCCACAGAAAGTTTACAAAATCAACATTATAGTAAATCTAACATTCCTACATATCCTATGAGGCCGCCAGATGTAAATCATTCCTACTCTTCTGTTAACAATGTGACATATCATAAGTCGGTAGATGAGCCAAATGATTGGATAAATGAATGTAATACACCGAATAAGTTGTACTACAATCAGAGGTATGCACCGTACAACCCCCTTGCCAAAATTCCTACTGAGTTTTCTCCAAATATCATATCACCAACAGAGTCAAGTACTAGCTTTGATAGTATTCATACTGTATCTCATCAGCTTTATCAAGAAGATGGAGGATATGTTAGCCAATGTTCTACAGCAAGTGGAAAAAGTGCCGAGTATCAACATGCGAAACATAATAATGGTAAACATAACATTTATTATGATTCGCCAAATATTCACGCCCATATACCAAGTTACCCAATGCCTAATACCGAAGTGAGATGTGATAAACCTTTCCCCAAGCTGTCTAGTATGAAAAACTCTATGGATGTGAGACAGTTTTTAAAAATGTGGAATGAGGAAATTGAAGACTCCAAAACTGTCAAAGTACCTGCAGAAATGAGTGTTAAGTCGGATAATTTAAACATTTTTCCTCAAATGAGTGCCCCCGAATGTCCAACATTACCAGTATCTGAACAACTTTATGTTCTAGATAAGGTAAATATTCCTGTGGATGATTTATACAAGTATGAACATCTTCAGAAAATTACAAAGCTTCCTGATAATATCAAAGATTATGATCACTCTGAAAATTTAAAAAAAGTTAATTTGAAACAAGGTCGCCAAATAATAAGTGATAACCCGTACTTCAATGCTAATGTAAAAAAAGATCATTTTATTGGAACTATAAAGCCAATGGTCAACATTATCCAAGAATCAGCAAATGAACTTGTTGATGTAGAAGCAAAAATTAGCCAATCCATTATACACAAGGATGTTGGATGCAATTTTGAAATAAAACCATGCAGTCCAGTACCTTCAGTACATAATTTCAATAATCGAGTTGTTGCTTCTGATTCAAATAAAAATATAGCAGTACCAGCAACTGCAGAGCAAGGAAGTAAACATTCAGCTCTCAACTCTTCATATTCTCATGAGACCAATAATAATGGATACAAAAATAATTTGATTAAAAACACTAACATTAATCTTGCAGCAGAAGTAGACAAAACTAATAGCACTCCAATACATGGAGAATACACTAAGCAGAGCTTGAGTAATGTTGAAAATATATTGCCTCATGTAGATCCTCTGAGAACAACAAAAGAGTTTTTTACTATGAAAAGTAATCAAACTTCATTTGAAAATGAAAGAAGAGAGACAGTACACTATAATACTGAACAGTGTATGGATATTTTAGGAAAACATGCAGATTTATCATCATCCAATATCATTTTTCCAAACTCTGAAAATTGTGTTTTAAATAAGAAATACGATAAATGTATCAATCAAGGTGAAGGAGACAAAATTAATGTAATAAATGAGATGTCTAAAACTAACGTACAGAAAAAAGCTTTGATAAACTATACTGGAAACACAGAATTAAAAATTTGCTCAAAAAAAAGTGAGGGAGAAATTGTTATTGACAGAAATAAAATTTTTAATAATGTGGAAGTAATTCAGTCAGTAAATAGGAATAAAACATACTCAGAAAGCCTGAATAATGAAAACCCAATTAAACATAATATTTTAGTTGATCATATTCACCCGTCGAAAGGAATACACAACGCAAGTCATAGAAGTAACAATATTGATTCAAATGAAAAAAATAAATTTAATAAAGCGGTTGTTTTAGATATTAAAATTTTTAAACCAAAACCTGGATCACTGAATAGTTGTGGAGAACTAAAGGCGCTTGATCTTTCATCTTTAGAAGAACAAAGAAAACAAAAGATTGAAGATTTCGTTCAGACAGAAATCATTGCATCATGTAATCAATTGGAATTAAGGAAAACTGACAATCATATGGAACATTCGACTACTACAGATTCTATAACTGGAGATGAATTAGTCTATTCCAAAACTACATGTGAACCGGTTGATTTTTCTCAAGAACAAAAAGAACATTACCATGCCTTTGATAGTAAATCGAAAATTAATAATGTAGCCACATTAAAGTTAGTTGATGATAAAATAACTAAAGAAAATAAAAATGTTGAAAAAACTGATAACTCGCAAACAAATTGTAAAACTAACTTGCATTACACAAATTTGATCAATTATACTTTTCCAGTATTAGAATCCGAATGCAGTGCAACCACTGATAAAGAAAGGGAAATTTCTGAAATTATAAATCCAGGTTCACAAACATCTGATAAAATACAAATTACTCAAGATCATAATGAAATCAAAAAAGATTTTACAATTCAAATGAAAATAAATACCAATGACAGTTTACTTCTTGATAAATTACAAGATTCTCTTGGAAATAATAACATAATCAATTCATTATGTGAAATTCATGAAAATCCATTACATGAGGTCAAAACTGATTATATATCTGAAATCAGCAGCAGCGAAACATCACAAACAAATAAACTACTAAGATCTCACAGTGGAAATGAAATACTTGACATGCAATTTAGTCCTCAAAAACAGAATGAAAGTGTTTTAAATCAATCTGAAATTATCGCTAATGAAACTACGACAAATAATACATTATTAATCTCAATGGAAAATTGTGAAATGGCAACGGAAGAGTTGATTGATGTACCTAAACACATCTTAAACAAATCAAACATGTATACACAATCTTATGATGAAAATAACGAAATGGAGACTAATTTAGCTATTGAAATTCCAAAAAATATAAATGAAAATTTGATTGATAAAAGTGAAGTTGATTCAAGTTCAGAGATACTTCATGAAATTACCACATCATCATTTGTTCATGAACCTGTAATAATATTTAGTAAAACTTTACCAAAAGATAAATTGTATGAATCCCAAGAACAGAATAAATCAGAATCAGATTTACAAAGCAAACCTACAATAATTATTAATGAATCTTCAGTCACTGGTTTTCAAAGTTCCGAGAAACCCAATAAAATAGCTGGTTTATCAGACGGTAAATCTAAAATCATTATTGATGAAGCACTATCATTGCAAAAATTACACGAACATGAAATAAAAACACATTTCAAACCTGAAATACTTGCAGTGTCAGTCAAAAACTCAATCAATAACATTTCAGTTTCTAAAAAACCAAATGAAATTTCAGCAGTTTTATTAGATCATGAATCTGTAATTAATATTAATGAAACATTACCAGAACAGAATGAAGAAAAATCTAATTTAATTGAATTATCCCCAATTTTCAATGAAAATTCAATTAATCTTCCAGATTCTGAGAAACGGAATAAAATAATCATTGATTTACCAGATCCTGAACCTCAAATCATTGTTAATCAAATTTTGTCAATTGATCCAGCATCCAAAAAGTCTAGTGAAAAAATAACCAATTTACTAAGCACAGTTTTTACAATTACAAACCAAAATTCAGTTGATAAAGTTCTAAGTTCTGATGAACTAAATGAAATTACAACTGTTAAATCAGATTCTGATTCTTTAATCATCACCGAAACCTCATCAATTGATGAATTGTCAAGTTCTCAGGAAAAAAACAAAATTAAAACTGTTCTATCAATTGGTGAATCAGAAACCATCTTGAATAAATCATCATTATGTACGGACAAATTACAAGTATCCATTCAAAATAATGAAACGAAAACAGAATTACTATTTGATGATCCTCAAATCATCCTAAATGAATACTCTCTAAATAGCAAAGAGCAATGTTCTCGAGAATATAATGATTTAAATAAAAACAAAATCAGCATACCTGCAATTTCACACAGTAATTCAACTGATAATCTACTAGAACCTGAAAATTTACCAGTGCATGATAAGGAATGTTCCCAACAACATACTGATATTGAAATTAATTTAGCTATTCAAAACTCTACATTTGTAAGGGTATCTTCCGAATGCAACATTGCTTCCAATGAAAATGAGTTCATCCCTCAAGTTGATTCTGTTTTGATTGTAACAAATGAAAATGTGGTCAGTAAAATTGCGACACCTTTAGATGCAAAAAGTTCAAGTACTATGCATAATTTTTCTCAGATTAATAATATAGATAGTGTCAAAAGTTTATGCGCGCTTTCAAATCACCATGAAAATTATAGTGTTGAAACAGATGATGAATCTGAATTACTTGAAAAATGCACTTTACCTTCACATAAACTTGATAGTTACAAATCAAAAGATCGGTGTCTTGATAGTGTAAATGATCATATCGGTGAATGTGTTGATCACAATACTGAAGTAAATAATCAACCAAATGAAAAAGTATTGAAATCTGAAATTGATAAAACTGAATCACAACATATATCCACCTATAAAGATTCTTTTGAAAATGAAGATATTTCTAAAAAGTCTGTCGAATTAGATAACCCCAATATTGGAAACAAAATGTGTCATGAAAATAGCAAGTTTGTATCTGCTGATGATATTGTATTACAATCTCTTTTAGAAAAATCTAAAAATGATAATTGTAAAAAAAAGAGTCATATAAATTTAAAATGTGATGAATTAGAATTCACCTGTGAAACACAAACAAATTTATTGACTGAAGACTGTGATTCTATAAAGTATGAAGATAATAGTCCTACTACAATTGAAGTATCAGTTTTAGAAACAGACAAAAATGTAGGTTTATGTAGCATTGAAAACATTTTAGATGTACAATCAATTGAGCTTACACTACAACCAGAAGATGAAGTTTTAGGAGAGTTTGGGTCCAATGGTGACATCATATTGTATGAGTTACAATCTCCAACTATGTTGAATTCGCACTGTGAAGATCCAACGGATATTATTGAAAATGAACATTTATTAAATGTTTCAACTCCAAATAACTCCCATGAAAATTCTATAAAAAATGATATTCATGATGGACTAGATAACACAAATGATATAGTAGATGCCAAAATCGAAGAAAATATTGTTGAATTAGGAGGCTGTTGGATAGAAGATATTGCCTGTGTGGAGACAGTTGTATCGGAAGATGTTAGTTTTCAGTGTGGAGATGAAATTAACGCTGTTTCACCTGAAAATTCATGGGGATCAAATCTTTCCGATGATGTTGACGATGATGATTCTGTGCCTTACTCTAGACAGGAAAAACAAGATGTAAGTAAAGATTCAAACAGTAATTTAATTTTAAAGGAGATAGTGGAGATTAACCATGGCACAAGTATACTTCGAGAAGCTGAAGAATGTTCATCTATTCCTGTTGAATCTCTTGAAGATAAAATATTTGTAAAAGTTGAATTAAATGCTTCAGTTGAAAAATCTACAGATGAAAGAACAGGAGATTTGGAAGAGTTGTTACCAGTTTATGAAAAATCTGGCCAACAAGATTTATTAGTCATTAGAAATGAAGTTTTATCAGTTATTCAAGATGTAAAATCACAGGGTGAAAATTCATCAAGTATAGGGTTTTTACCAGGTGCAAAAATTAAAAGAGACAAAGAAGAATCAAAATTTGTTCTTAGTACAAAAAAATATAAAAATATTTTGTCTTCTGATTTTGAAAATAGCCTGTTAGAAGATATGTTGCCAAATGAATTTAAAACCTCCAGTGATGTTCAAGATTTTTCATCAATTTTGCATAAGAAAAATGGTAAATCAAATAAAATATTAAAGTCTCCCCGTAAAACGCCCAATGAGGAAAATTCAAATAATGATAGCTTTTGTGCTAGAGACAAACAACTAAACAGTAATTTCAGTACAGCAAAAAGACAAAGCTCTTCATTTGCCAAAATTGAGGAAATTGGAGGTGTTGGAAAGAAAACAAAGTTTCAGGAAACAATTATGGAAGATCAATTGGCAACCCAACATAATTTCAGAGAACACTCTACTTATCACTTTTCTAAAGGAAAGTTAATAACTAAAGGAGCCAAAAAATATATTCCTCCTGATATAAGTAAGCATAACTTAAAATGTAAGTTACCACTTCCCGAAAACATATTGATGTCACTATCGGGAAGTAGGAAACGTTCACAGAGTGATGAAAAATCAGAATGTACAGTAAGTGGCAAACAACATAAACCAAACAAGTTACCTAAAAAACCTAAACGAAATTTTGAAGATGTATTAAAACAAATTGATGAGACTAATATCTTTCGATCCAAGAAGAAATTAAAAAAGTGTCTCAATCCTAATCCGATTATACCAAAGATGATTATAAAAAAAAATGAGACAGGTTCTCACTACACAAGTGCTTCAATAAAACGCTCCTATACTCCAGACCTAACTGGGAATAAGTGGCAGCCTTGGGTTACGCTACAGAGAAATGCGCACATCGAGAAAATGATCAAATCTAAAAACTGGAGGGTGGCATACACAGAGCACTCACCACTGGCACTGACTCAACATAGGTCCAAGGAAGACAGGGGTAAATCATTCCAACATAAGGAGGTTGATTCCAAATATCAACTTCTCAAAATACACACTAGTCAAGCTTTAGACCAATATATTTTATAGCACCATATTTTATGAGGTATATTCAAAAAGTGATTTGTGAAATAATTTGTTTTATGTCGTGGACTACTGACAGAAGTGAGCTAGTACACTTTCAGTGAATCGGTAAATCTTTATCCACCCTTGTGCATGTTGTCCTTACCTTTTAATTTGTTAGCTATTATTAATGTAAGGGTTGGTGCAAAAGTAGATTTAATCAGTCATATAATGGTCCCACCTATTCCAAAGTAACATTCCCGTCATCAATTTAATAAAAAATGTATTTAAAGCGTTTACAAGAAATAAAAAATATATTTATTAAAATTAATACTGTAAAATTAGTCTAAATAATATATTACTATATCAGAAAAAATCCTATCTAAAATATTTTTTATAGCCTAAATCATTTCTAGTCACTAAGGTTTTTATTCAACTGCCCTCATATTCTCTATTTTGTTTTCCTTATCTCAATGTTTCCTTCATTCTGTAGTGGAAAATGACATTTTTAATATTATGCTATGCACTAAATATTAATACATGTTTTTACTATCGTAAATATATATTTTAAAATAAAATTTAAAAAATATGTATGTATACAATGAGAATGGAATATTCAGGTTAACCATATCCAAATGATTTTTAGAAATTAAATGTTAATGTTTTATGAGTGTACATACGGGTGTCGTACATAAATGACTTCTTGTTATATTAAAATATTACTTCAAATAATTTTTGTTACCGGTATAAAATACTGATTTTTTTACACGTTTAAAAGTCTAAAGTTAAGTTAATTTTGAATATAAGTAAATACCGATAGCTAAAATTCAGTTAAAGAATGTAAATTCATATTTACTATGGTTTTTTGTGTGCAATCAGAAAATTAGGTTAAATGGCATTAAAAATGTGAATTAATAGGTTTTGTTGCATAAAAAATTTTGTATTTGCGTTTTGGCTATGAGAAGCTATTCAAAAAGTCCTACCGTGTATTGTGTAAAATAGATTTTTTACCCAATTTCATATTTGCAGAAATTACCCTTAAATTTACAGATTTTTATTAATGTTATTGTTTTGTTATTTTTAATAGTGATCTAAGTTTATGGTATACTTAATTTTTTAATTTATAAGTTATTTACGTATGGTACATCTATTGTAGGATTTTATGAAATTCAAGTACACACTATATCCACGGCCTCGGATAGTGTCTAAATGTATTCTTGGAGAGTTTGTTTGGTCCTGATTTTTTTAGAATGTATTTTTATAAAGGAAAACATTATTTTAGTACAAATGTTTACTCGGTGCGAATTCTGCATATTCCTGTACCTTTATATAATTATGAATGATTAAAAATTTTAACTTGCACATTGTAAGCTGAAACCTAAATTTATATTTGTTTTGTGTATTATGAAATCACTGTAATTGAATTATGTATATGTACAGTTTTCTACATTGAAGATGTTAAATAATCATAAAATAATGAAACATCACAGTTGCATTCATCATGGAACAATTCAGTAAATCATGCTTAGGATCATAAGTGCCTGCAAATTAGATAAACAATTATACATCATATGGTGCAAATGCCCACTATCAAACACTAAGGAGTGCCTTTTATCTCGATTGAAATTGCACTTATTGGAAATATGGTATTTTGATGTTAAGTGTTTCTCTAATACATATTATGCACAGTTTTGAAATGAGTGCCTTTAACTTTTGTAAGTTGCGTATTCTGGATAGTTCCAATTCACATATTACAATGTACTTTGAACTTTTGGCTAATTCTAAATTAATATTTACAACAGTTTTAAATGTATTTAGTGTGCCATTATTGCAGGGTGTTATACAATCAATCTTTGCCTTTAGAATGTGATTTAAAAAAAAATAACACTGGCTGTTAACTGTTTTATTTCATTTATACGTATCTAGGATGTGGTGGTGGGTGATTAAAATTGTTATTTTTTTGTTAATGTTCATTTATTTTTTAAGAGAGGTATAATTACTACATATTATATATATATACATATAGAGTGTTGTGTGTATTGTTATTGGGTATTTTTAAGAATTTTATTTTTAAATAATTCAATTGAATAAAAGTTGATATACCTATCTATATAAATGTATAAAATAATATAGACATATTAGTTACCGATATATTTACCATTTAAAAGTGCAAACAGATGATGTTTTAACTTTAATTTTATTCAAATTGTTATTCAGTACATAACAATTCATACATATTTTACCAAATGAGTTTAAGTCATTTACTTCTTGTGAAGGTAAAACTAAGTTATATAATTGAAATGATTTATAGTATAATAAAAGGTTGACCAAATAAAGTGTTCCGATTGATATTATTATGTTGTTTAAATTAATCTCCTAAGGTGTAGCGCTGTATATCTTCACACATTCTTGTCTTATGGCATTCACAAGATCTTGGTTGATCAAGAAAACAAACCGTAATCCAGATATCTGTAACAAATTAAAAAATTATTTTAAAATTAATAAAATTCACTACCAAACTATGAAAAAAATTTTTTTAAGGATTAGATCCAACCCTCAGAGTAATAATATGCATCAGTTATAGAGACGCCATTTTGCTCTATTGCATAGAACAAAGCGTTGGAAATTTTAGGTTTATTTGTTTATTCATATTTTTTCTCTTACAAACTATAATTAATAATAAAAAACAACAACAGACGGCGTCTTCACTGTGCTTGCGATTCTCGACCTGAGTACCCCTACGGCCCATTGTTTTGCTGTAAACTATACCTAACTTTGTGATTGAAAATCCTAGAATGATTTTTATCCAGATGGGCGGCTCTATAGCGTGTTATTACTCCGAGGATCAACCAAATACTCTAGGGTTCTATGAAGTTTAAAACAAGTTGCAAAACACATTTATTTGTGTGGAAATGTTGAACGGAATAATAAAAATAAAAGGTTTGGAACATGTTCTAAATTCATAGGATCCTAACCAGTATGCTTTAATTTGGTGATTTAACTCGACTAATCGCATCTTCTTTCTGTAAACACATCATATTCTCCAATATATTAATTTACACAACTTCACAGGGCTGATGAGAATAATTCAACTCAATAAGTATTAACTATGAAACATAATATTTGAAGCACTAACTTTGTGGTTATTCATTATATAATTAAAGTAAAAATACTTCGGTTTTTAAACACCTGATTTGTAGGTAAATGATAAAAAACAAAATGCTTTTATTTCAATTTTAAGTATCAGGTAAGTTAAAAAATAGTAAACTGTTAAATAATATTTTATTATAAAATTGCTGAGTATTTTTCACGCATTCTCTGCAAAATAGGCTGGGGTTTAAAGAGTTAAACACTAATATATTTACGAGATATGTCATATGAACTCTAACATTGTTTTTTTACCTTATCGCGCAACTGTCTGGAGATTTAATTATAATTTTATTTTAGCTTTAATATAGCAATAAAAATAACAACAAAATGAAATAATATTTATAAAATTGAATAATATTCACCTCTATAACACTGTTGTGGTTTAGTTTTATTTTGTTGCCATGTAGTATAGGTCGTCCATCAACGTACAGCGGTCTTTTTCCTTCAGAAGCGAGAAAGAAGTCTCCGCTATTCCTGAGTCTGATGGCTGCTTGTCGCCTGGAGATCTTCCCAGCTGGACCTTCCAGACTAAGGTCTATATCTACTACATGGTCCTTTGTACTACGTCCAATACTTATCTGTTAACAGAAAAAACAATTTGTCGAGATGACTTATAGATTAACTAGAGAATTTTAATATTAACTTTTCCAGTAATAATAATTATCTACGGAAAACGTGTCAAAAGTTTTATAGGAAAATCTATTTAGAAATTACATGGTAAAAACATTTTTACTTATTGATAATTTTTGATGATTTTGAATTTAGACTTTCAAATAAAGTAATGTTTTGATTTCTAAAAGATGGATACTTAAATGGCGCCATACAAAATATGAGCTATTAATGGTTATACTGTATTGTTTTTAAACATTTTCATTTTCTAAACACAGTGGAAACTGGATAGGGATAAAATAATTCCTCTTTACTGGTAGTAAAGCTACATAAGACAAAGAGATATGGAATATTATTGGCCTATGTCGATGTGTCTTAAATAAATGAAAAATTACATCTTTAGAACGCATGAGGTATCTCACGAGGCGGCCACGCAGGACAGCTAAGGTTTGCTTGTCGAAATCTGGACCTCCTCCTCCTACTACTGAGTCCACGAGAACTTGCCATCTTCCTAAAGAATTTTCCAACAAACGGATCTCTTTCTTTGACCATCTAAAAACAAAATATATCTATGTTAATACCTTCCTTAAGAAATTTTCACTCCAGTAAAATGATATGAATAAAATATCTCGCACTTTATCGCAAAGTGATATTTTCCCGTTATATACAAGAATAACAAGGTTTTATCAAGTGATGTGACCCGTGAAGACATTTGCACTATAAAAATAATCTAGAGTAGATTGTATTCATTAACAATAATAATATTTTTAGTATATATGTATATTTTTATTTTTTTAGTAACATGAAACTTTCAAACAGATTTTGCTATGTATACTTTTTCTCGAAATATATACTTTTACAAATAAATTTTGAGTTATAAAATGCATAAATTGTCTTTCATGATCACATTGCAGATTTAATGAAAATAATAATTAACTTTAAATCATATTGCTCAATAAAATTATAAATTTTATGACAGTATTATTATGTTTAACCCTTTAAGCTGCAAGTTTAAAAAAAAAAATCATTACAAAAATATTTTTACAGCATATTAAAAACCCCTTTTCACAAACTTTTGTTCAGATGAAACTTTAAAAGAGTAAACAAATGGGGATTTATCTCAAAATATAAAACTCACGGTTCTTTAATCACTGTTTATTTAAATAAGACTAAAGATGGATGGAGCAACACAAGAAACAATGCGCACGCGGCGAGTTCTGCAGAAGAGAGAGATGATACAGCTTCAGGCTTCAGTGCTACACCCTAGCGGTGGTGGAGGTGGGTTAATGTTACCACCCTGACGGGGTTGCCATCGTTATAAAGCCATTTAGTTTCTAAGAAAATCGTAAATTTTAAGCGATCTCAAAACTAATCACTGTATTTGGTAAAGTGATATATTATTTTCAATAAAATTAAAAAATCCTTGAATTATTGTTTATTTATTGTTATAAATGTTGTGAAACAATAACAATTATAAACTAATAAAAAAAAACAATAATAAAATAAGTTTGGTGATAAACAAATGAAAACTGTATACTCGAGAATTGCGGATGATGAAGGCCAATTGCAAGCTCTGTAGTACACACAGTGATCGATTTATCGTTTGCTTCATTATATCGAGCAAACGCGGTAATTTCATAGCAATTGGTTAGTTTTTAGATCACTTCCTGTCTAGAAAAATGAGCATAAAAAGCAAGGCCAATACAATACTGTATGAGTAATAATCTTAATTGATCTGAGGTGATCTCAAAAGCAACCACTTTTATTATTTGCGCATTGAAGGGCTGACAACAAAATAAAAAATGCTCTTTTCATTATTTAAATTGTCATAAAATGTTTGTTACATTTTTTTATCGAACACAGCAATTCAGACACCAGATCAGAAGTCTGTAGTTCATTCCTGTTTCTCTACAAGCAACTTCATTCTTATTTTCTTATGAATAATTGAAAATTACTAATAAATTAAAATATTTGGATAAATCGTAAGAAAGCAAATAAACATTTAAATAAGATTTATTTATTTATTCTGGATAATTTTTATAGCGCCATTTTTGTGAAAATCACCCCAAGACAGCTACACAAGCATTCTTGCAGAGCGCATAAACGGTTGAAATTCTAGTTCCCCGTTTCCAATTATGTTAAATTTCAATACTAATAATAATAAATCTATAGATATATATATATAAGGCAATGTTCATATGTGTGACCTCAATGGACTGAATAACTACTGAACTGATTTACATGCGGTTTTCAGCGAAATGTAGATCTTCACCATGCGCATATTTATAGCCTTTAAAATCTTTAATTTGGTAAGTAGAAAAAAAGTTGGGAGCGTAATTTTTTTTTCATCGTTCACCAGGGATGCATTTGCCGAGAATGTATACACAAAAAAATTGGAAAGGTATTTTTTTATGTTTAAAAAAAATGTTTTTTAATATTTACAAACAACATCCGTTTTTTATGGATCTCAATCAGATTCTTTCCTTAAATTCCTTATAATTTCTACCCATTTGTTACTTTTTAATGGATTTTCATTATTCATTATTCCATGTCCGCTTCCTAGTTGGAGCATATGGTGTCCACAAAGATCCTGCAAGCATCTCTGTTGGCTGCCAGCTCCTACATATACAGCTAATACATTTTTGAAAATCGCATTCCCACATACATCTCCTGTCGGTTGGAAGATCAAAGTTTGATATTTGCAAAAAGAATTCTATATTTAAAAATTCATTATTTTATGTTTTTGAATTCAAACATAAAAAAGTACCTTGGTACCTACTTAAATTCAATATTTGAAAATGAATTATTTTAAGTACTGAAATTCAACAAGTACCTTGGTACCTACTTAAATTCAATATTTGAAAATGAATTATTTTAAGTACTGAAATTCAATCACGAACGAAAGTACCTAGGTACAACAAGTACGCTTAATGCAATAATTGATATTAAACTTTTAATTGTGTTCATTTAATCTATTTACAAGTATGTACTCAAATCTATAGTATTGATGCAATGTGAGAATGTTTGAAAAACGGTATGTGTGAATCTGCGATGGAAGTATGTGGTATAACGAAACAAGGAAGAAAGAAAGGTGATGCTTGGTGGGGACGATAGAATAAAAAAATAGTGCAAGAAAAGAAGGAAGCATGGTTAAATCTGCTGACAGTGAATAAAGCAGTTGGTAGTAGGTATGCAGAATTAAAAAAGCGTATTAAATGGATGAAAGAATAGAGTAAAACAAGGTGTGTGTGAATGAAAGAAATTGTTGAAAGAAAGAGAGGGAATCAAAATGACCGAGAACTTCCAAGTAAATATAAAAATATTTTGGAGAGAGGTAAAAAAATTCCCGAAACAGTAATGAAGTGGATGTATGACAGCTATAAAAGGAAAAGATGGAAAAATGATGACGAATGATAGTGGAAGAAATACTTCGAGGAGGTGTATGAAACACAAACAGGAAATATAAGCACTGCAGCACCTCCTCAAGTAAGTTTAAATGCAGATGATGGTACGACAGAGATAAGAGTGGTAGAAAAAGAAGTGCTGCCAAATATATGAAGAATGGAAAAGCGCAAGGTTTTAATAATGTTGCTACAGAGTTTATAAAGGCGGATGGTGAAATAATTTTTGTATGACTGCACAAGCTTTTCAAGCGATGTTTAGAGGAGGAATACACTTCTCCAGACTGCAGAAGGGCGTTGTTGTGCCCCTATACAAGGGAAAAGGTTCAAGGGTGGAATGCGGAAATTATAGAGCAATCAGCCTTTTGAGCGCTGTTGGCAAAATGTATGGAAGAATACTGATTGAGAGAGTAAGAAAAGTTACAAATGATAGAGTGTGGGATATTCAGAGCGGTTTTATGAATGGATGAGGATGTATGGATCAAATCTTTGCTTTACGAAACATGACAGAGAAATTTCTTGCTAAAACCCAAAAGCTTTTCTGAGCATTTGTCGATCTGCAAAAAGCATTTGATAGAGTTGACAGAGAAAAATTATGGAAGGTGTTATCGGAGTATGGAGTGAGCGGCAATCTGACACCAGCTATGGCTTCTTTGTATAAAGACAGCACAGCATGTGTTAGGGTAAACGGATCATACACATCGTGGTTTGACATTCATAAAGGAGTGAAGCTGGGATGTGTGATGTCACCATGGCTGTTCAACGTGTATATCGATAACTGCATGAAAAAACTGATAGGCTTAAGAATGGGAACAAAAATGGGTGATTTAAATGTCAATTGTCTTTTGTATGCTGACGATGCCATACTTCTTGCTAATAACAAAGAAGAACTGCAATTCTTGGTAACAAAGGTCTACGATGTATGCAAGGGAAGCGATTTGCTGATGAATGTCGATAAATCGAATGTGATGGTTTTTGAAAGAAATTAAAGTATGACTAAATGTGAAATCACTGTGAATGGAGTTATACTAAAACAAGTAGAGGAATTTGTGTATCTGGGAAGTATGTTTACAAGGGATGGAATGACTGAGAAAGATATTGAAAGAAGGGTGAGTGCCGGGAACAGAGTGAACGGTACACTTAAATCAACCTTTGGCAAATAAATGTTTGTCACAAGAAGCAAAATTAGCAGTTCACAACGGAGTCCTGGTCCCGACCCTGATGTATGGGAGCGAAGTATGGACTTAGAAAAACAGGGATGAAAGTAGGCTAAATGCTGTCAAAATGCGATCTCTCAGGCGAATGTGTGGTAAAACTATGTATGATAGATGCACAAATGTTGAGATCCGTACATTATGTAAGGCTGAGACAAGCATTATCGACAAAATCAAGAAAGGAGCTCTGCGCTGGTTTAGACTTGTAGAATGAATGGACAGCGAAAGAACGGCTAAGAATATTTACAATGCGAATGTTGATGGATGCAGAAATAGAGGAAGACCGAGAAAGACATGGTATGACCAAATCCAACAAATACTTTAAGATGGACATGTCAAAAGTCGGAATAATCGGCGCGCGTGCATGAGAAGATGTATGAATGTAGAGAAAGCGAGATCAGTATGCAAAGATAGAGTGTTGTGGCGTTCTATCCTCTCTGCCTAACCTTACGGAGAAACGGCGTGATGGTTTGTTGTTGTTACCCAAATCTAGCAATAGCAAAGCATTGCCGGGTTCAGCTTGTACAAAATAAAACAAAGGTTTACATGGCGGACTTATTGCCACTAGCAATTTCTTAGAGCCTGACCAAAAACAAATAAATAAAAAAAATAATAAAAAAATATTTTTAAAGAAAAAAAAGTTTTAAAAATATATAAGATTATGGTGTCTATTGCTTGCATTAATTACATTTAATACATTTTATTTCATTCAATTGCATCTTCCAAATATTCATTTATAGTACATATACAAACATTTATTTATTAGAAACACTCTTAACACTCCTGCAAATTCTTTAATACAACTAATTTCCTAAATTTTTTTGGGAAGCGTATTATAATTTTTTACTGCAATGCATATGGGCCCTCTTTATATAAATCAGGGGTGCTCAAACTTGAACTGCTGGCGATCTACCTCAATATTTTTAGACTACTTACGATCGACTTGAGAGGCTGCAAGTATGTGTGATGCAAGGTTGTCGTACATACACGATACACCCTACCTACCTAGGTAGGGTGTACCGTAGCATATATAGATATTAGCTTTCCGCACGGTCGATCGCGATCGACTGGTCGATCGCGATCGACCGTTTGAGCACCCCTGATATAAATGATTGTTTCGCCAATAACTCAAGATGGATTACATTTTTATAATTATTTTGAATAAAAGTAAGCAACTTTTATTTATAGTAAGTTTGCAAACATGCAGCTTTGAAAGATGCATGCAGATTTGAAAGGTTATCACAAAATATAAAATCTTACCTGTCTGCTATAGCCAATTCAGCTTCAGTTGCTTCATCACGAGGCTCCTGGAGTTCCGAATCATTGACCATATCTTCAGCATCAGAGAAGCTTAAAGCGTTATCACCTAACAAATATGTAATATGTTAGAATCAAGGTGAAATTAGATGAGGCATTCACAGAATATACATACATATTCACACAGAACCTTACCTCTAGGAAGAGCTTGAACCGATTGGTCGGGAAGTAAACTATACTGCTTTAATAACTGCCAATGGTTGAAGAGTGATTTTGCTGTTCTTGTTGGATAGAATATTGAAGGATGTTGTTCTAGCAATTCTTGAAATTTATCAATTGCCGGTTGAGAGTTCTGTAGCAAAGACATAGAATATTAGATATCACTTAAATACATTTTGATTTTTAATAAAATTACAAACTAGAATTATAAAGTAAAAAATAAGGAAAAAATCCGATACATTTTTTAATCTTAAGCTTATTGAAAATATATATGAGATTTTATTCACAGCAAACAAAAGTTTTCTGATACCAATATAAAAAATAAAAAAAACTATAGACTTAACAATGCTCATTATATCCTATGCATCTAGTTACGGCTGTAGTCTGAATAAAAGTTAGAAAATCATATGATATTGCCATGTTCAAATGCTGTTCTTTCCAAACAGCTCCATTAAAAACAATCAAATTCACTCCGGTCAAAAAGTAATTATATTTTAGTTATACAAAACTTTTATTCATATTTTTAACCAGAAATACCTTCAAAAAGAATGTTTTTTTTATCATTATTATTCCATATCCGCACCCAATGGTGCATAGGGCACTGCACTGGTACATAAATCACAGTGTGTCTTAATCATTTTTGATACATGAAGTTAAGTTAATCAGTCTTACGCTTCAAGTGCCAGTCCAGGGACTACGAAATTAATATTCTAGTATAAAAAATATTTCTAAATAAATATTTCATGCCAACCATGGTGGGAATCGAACCCGAGACCTCTTGCAAGATAGGCAAATGAGCCGACCATTACACTACGAGGTGGACAAAATTTTGTTGGATTGTTTTTATCAAGTGTTTATTGTATTTTTTTAATGGCACAATTTTGAAAAGACGGGGTTTTAAAATGATAAAATCATTTGATTTTCTCACCTTTTATCAGACTACAACCTTAACTACCCAAAGAAGAAATGTGTATTTTTAAATATGAACTATTGGAGTGTAGTCATACTTAAATAACTTTACTCACACTTGCGATACTTGACAGTAATTCCTCCTCTCCGTTGGAGAATAATGCTTTACTTCTAATGGAGGCGATCAAATCGGGATGAAGATTTCGCATGGCCGCCACAGCAACTCGGCTAATTTCAGCATTGTATAGTAATGCGTACCAGCGAGATTGAATTTCACTCACAGTAAACCGGCAAGAGAATTTAATTCCACGGTGTACCATCCGCAAATCATTTGTCTGCAATTAAAGTTGAATCAGTATTACTGAAGAGATAATAAAACATAGATGATTTAAAAAAAAAAAGAAATATTATGTCAAATATCTACAATTTCAATATAAATTTAATACAATAGTACCCAGCAACAGCAGCCAGTTCACTTTACTGCAAAACAATGTGAAAAGCATAAAGAAAAATGCCTTATTTATTTATTCTTACCATTGAATTAGCTTGAAGCTGGGTACGGATTACAATGGGAAGTTAACAGAGTTGCCGATTTTCTATAAAGTGCAAGATAATTTCTGTACCTCAGAGGCAGACGGATGCAAATCCAAACGTCAAATGTTGAGAACATGCCCAAAGAATCTGCTTTCTCTTAAGTGATTTCTAATAATTTATAGCATTCATTTTCATTTTCAGTATCTTAATACATATTGGTTCTTTTATTATAAGACTTACATTTTTTCAAAATCAATGGACACGATCATAAACGGGATACAAAAATCGAAATGTCATTTCATCGAATTAGGGATAAGTGTTTGTTAGAAACATCTTCATTTACAGGTTTATGACGAAGATAATTCAGTCTAAAATTTTCGTAGAGAAAATTCAGTTTATTTATTTTAGTGTATACACGGCACAAATGCCTTTTATAAACATAAACATAAATACAATTAACATACAGTGTTCTATTATAGTTATATTATGTAGATGATTGTATATAACTCTGTTAACTTCCCATTGTGATCAAGGCTCTGTCTGAAGTAAGTAAGTACGTCTAATGCATTTTCGGTTTTAAAAAATATAAGTACAAGTTTATTAAACATATTAAAGTTTTTATCGTGGTCATTTATTTGATTGTGAACACATTCTTGTGAAATTGCACTGATACTTATTTCACGAAGATTGTTCTAATGGTCCATAACCTGGTTGGTTAAGAAGTGGATCCTGAGGGTGTATATCAAAGAGGTTATTTATTTATTTTATTCTCCACTTTTTACTCAATGCATTGATCACGCCTCTAATACGTCACGATTCGGTTTAATTTTAAAAAAGGACTGTCCAATTATAAAAATATATTTAGGAATATATCAATACTTGTTGCACTCCGATGATCAGGGCCAAATCATCAGTTGGTTTCCACCGCCCGAGGTCCTTAGTACTGAGTTGGCTCATTTGCGCTTTTTTCTTAGACCTTTTACTGGAGTTGCTGCTACCTGGAGGCTTGCCTACACTTCTTCTCTTACTGGGTTCCAGGACGGGGGGCGCAGCCGGTACCACGGTCGCCTGCATACTTCCCGCGGCCAACATTTCCGAGTAGGGGCTGCTATACGACTGAGTGCGCACACGTCGGTCCATTTTGGACACTGATCCCACAGTGAGTCCCAAACTATATTCTACTAATTCGTCGTCGAACCGACGTCTTTTAATTGATCGCGAAGAACTAAAAACACAAGAAAAACCCTTGATAACAATTAAAAACATTGCATTCCTTGAAAGCGGATAACATTTCATTTATTACCTTCTACGCTTTGTCCCATCTTGTGATGTATCAATACTTGACGCGATTCCTCCATATTCATGATTATCGCTTAATGCAGTTGCAGGAAGTGAAGATGATGATGAAAAATCCATTTATAGTATCACCAGTGTATTAAATAAAGCTAAAATTTTATAAAATCGGACGGAACTACGAGATAAACGTCAATGTCAAACGTGCACAATTGCATCAATATCACAGATTACAGATATCATCAATATCACAGACTACAATCAATATTCGACCATAGATGCATAGACTATACACACGCTTTTTCTTAGTTTTTTTATGGCCTTTTCTTCTTCCAAATAAGGTGTTCTAGCACAACCCCCTCTACAAATGCCATGGTACTCGCATAGAAAAATCCAATATGGCGATGATTCTTAGGCGATGCATGACGGTGCATCTATGTAAATCTATGGTGTGTACGCAGTACAGTTTGTATCGGTTTTCGTGTGGTTTTTATCGTGCGTCACGAGACGCTTGCATACAATTATCATTTTTTATAGTATTTCTAGTAGTGAAAACTCCAGAAAAACCTTTTTAAACGTAAGATACAATAGTGTTTAAATGTTATGTGCCCAAATGCAGAGGAAATTACGACAATTTGTCGAAAATAAGTGATTTTTCTTTTCCGAAAGATGAAACTCTTCTACCAAAGTGGCTTCGGCTGATTCGTCGTCATAACTTTGTTGCTACGAGCTCGTCAAAGGTATGTTGATTGATATTTCTTACTAATAGTTATAAATCAAAGTAATTACTTAAGCTTGGCGGTGTTTTAAATATCATTGTGTGTTTAAAAACATATTTTAAACTGGTTCCAATTTTAACTGCCATCTTTTAAACTTCAAACTTCCAAAATATCAATTATTATAATAAAATTGATTTCATTTTCAATGTATATGATTTTGAATAGAATCCCTATAATAATTCTTATATTCGTACACGAAAATGAGGTTAAACATTTGACATTTTGATAAATATTTTTTTGAAGACTGCGTTGTATTATTTAAGTAGTTCCTTTAATAGTTATTTTATTTCACGTCACAAATGTTTTAAAAATATAAGACATTTGAATACTGCTTGTTTAAGTAGTTTCTCTAATTTTTTAATATTTTTGGTCACAAATGTACTACTGTAAAACATTTGAACTTTTAAGATAGTCATCTCTTTGAGACTGAGAGCAAGCATTATTACAGTGTTGCTAATAAAGTATTTGAAATTATTTTTTTACAAAAAATTTGATTGAATTAATAATTAAAAATTGATTTACTTTGTTGTTTACGAAAAATCTAAAATATTTTTACGTTACAGGTATGCAAATTGCATTTCAAGAATGCATCTTTTTAAACTGCAGCCTACCACACAGATGAATGCACTGGACAAACTATAAGCCTCTCCCCGAAAATACCTCATTGTTCCTGGAGCTGTTCCTTGTATTCTACCAAATTGCCCCAAATACCTGTTTATGATGTCGGAGCGAGCATTTTCAACGTCAAAGGAATCTGTCCAGGAAAGGTATAAAAGGAAAGAGTTGAATAATATTAAAACTGCTATTGTAGAAAGTTTACACTCACAGTAAGATTATGAATCTCGGATACAGTTTTCAAAATTTAATGAATTTTTAATTTGCCTTCAAATGAATAGTTCAATCTCCAAATAATGGCTAAAACACAAACGTGACAACTCTGTTACGTTTGTCATTATTTTAAATGATCCAGATCCAACCATTTTAGCTAGTGCCTATTTAGAAAGTAAATTATTGTTAACAATATATGGCATGGGAAATTAACATCAAATTAAATATATTGAGAGATCATCAATATCCCAGAAAAATAAATGATATTAACGAATTTGAAATCGTATTACAGCAATAATTGTTATTATCAGATTCTAATACTGTTCCTGAGCAATATGACTGTGAATGTGTGCTTTATTTGCTTCTAAATTAAAAACAAAAATAATATATAAATTTCTGACCATTTACAGGGCTTATGGCCTGTCATTGGCTGGTTTAAGTGGGTACTTTACACACTGTGTAACATTCACCTTTATTCCCATGTTTTAACATCCAGATTTCCTCAACTCTTCCATCTGTTGACTTTAGTGAAGTAAAGGAGCTGAAACCTTTATTTCAAAAATGTTTTCCCTCTCTGTTGCAACAAATTTACATCAGAATAACTCCCTAGGGAGGGCCTAACCTGGTGCATAGAGATATTCACCCAACTTTATTGTAGCATTTTATTGTCAGTATCGTCATCAGAATCGCTTATAAGTTTTTTAGAAACACAGATCATGTTATATTTCCACATAACCGAACACTACTAAGTCTTGGCTCAAAATATAATACAAATCCACAAGTTTTTGGGTTACATCAATAATAAATTAAAATTGTTAACTAACAAAGACCACATTGAAACTTTGAAGATCAATGAAATTCCCTTATAGCCATATTTTGATTATAGGGGGGATAATATTTTAAAAGCTGCTTACAATAATGATAATGCTGCTAATACTGCTCATGTTTTTATGATTCAAATTTCGCTTTCTTCATTTTTAAGACACTGTGCACATTCTCCCAGTAAAAACCATAAATGCCATATAATTGCACAGCATTATTAAAATCATTATTTGCCTTCAAGAAATAGGATTTAGTGTTTTGTATGTGGTTACTGATAATAATTGTATAAATAGAAAGGCTATGATGCATTTTAGTTCCCCTCTCAAATTAAAAACCGCTTTTTTACATCCATGTAATATGTTGCTCATTATTGTTTAATGTTTTAGATTCAGCCTATATATTTACAAATGCATCAGGAATAATTGGTTCAATCAGAAAGATCCAGAACAAATATTCATTTTTCCATACTTTGGCTATTCTGATGGAACTCTTACATCTAAGGCTCGCTTTTCCAATATTAAGCCACTTCATCAAATAGAGTAAATATATTTTTAAATTTTCTCGTGGTCTCAATCTTAAATCTGTTTTTCCTGCTTGTTTTGAAAGACAAAATGTAAAATTAGTCCACAGTGTTTTTAACGAATTTGTCCAGAATGCATTAATGACATTAGGCGAGAAGCATAATTTGATTATATAGTGGTGGAAAGTTGTCAATGAGAAAACTCCACTTAAAGGCATTAGATTCAATGATGCTCTACAAAAGCCACTTACTTCATCACCAGAAAGTTTTTCTTTAGAAATTTGTAACATGGTTGGATAAATGGCAAGCTTTAAATTTGAGAAATAATGTCTTTACTAAAGAAACACATTTGGCTTTATCTCGCACAACTACAACTTTGCTACAAATGACAATATATTGCATTCAAAGTTTTAATTTTAATTATTTCAAACAGCAATAATTTATTATTATTTTCAGATATGGGCACAAATATAACAGGCAAAGATTTCAAAATTGTAGAAACTAGTCTTCCAGTACTAACGTACTTAGCTGGTTATTGTGCACGGGTAGCACTTTAAAAAAATATGTGTGAGCATTGTTACTTTGTGATAAAGATCTGGGGTGGTATCCTGAACCACTCTCTTGGCACGAGAGAGCAGTTTTTCTATAAAACTTTCTCTCGTGCCACGAGAGTGTCTTTCATACAAAACACACGAGAAAATCTGTTTTCTTGTGCCACAAGAGTGGTTTAGGATACCATCCCTAGACAGAGATTGTACCTAAACTCTTATTAAAAGTATGGATCATGGTGGTTTATTGTGGCCTCATGCAGATGTTCTTAATACTATGCTTTTCAATTATATAATTTTTGAACCAAAAACTTCCTCAATTTGAAAAACATTTTCTAGATTGCAATAACCAAAGGGATTTAGTAATTCAAATAACTATTGAAACAATTTCAAACCAGCATTTTTTTTAATGACAAAGTTTGCACACCTGGACATTAAAATTATGTTATAGACCAGCTACAAATGCATTATTAAATAACTATGTTAAAAAAAAGTAATTATACTGGTTTAAGAGTACCAAAAAAATGGAAAATTGCTACAGTTTCCAATAGCATCTTAACGAGTTTGTAAAATTCTACAAAATCTGTTGAACTTTAATTATGAACAAATATTTTTTGTATTATTTTCTATTTTTCCAGATGCATTGCTTCCACTTTCCATGCTCCTTGATCGGAAGAAACTTGATACTGAATTGACTCAAGACAATAATATGAAAAGTGCTACATCTTAAGTGCATTATGAATATTAATGTTATTTTTAATTTATAAGTATTTGCGAATGGAATATTTCATATACAGAACGATATTAATATAAGGTGCTTATATTTCAATATGAAAAGCATGTGTAGTGGAACCTTTATCTATCTTTTTGTATTTCTTACCTTCACTGTTTATTTTTTGGAAGAATCCTTTTAAAATAATCTTTAACCCTACAAGACAAAAACACTTGTGTATCTATATGTATATATTATCCTCTTTGCCTTATTTTGTAGTTTTAATATTTTCAATTTCCCCTTCATTACAAAAATAATAGAAGAACAGTAATTTATATGTGGGCATATTATTGTTTTATGTATAAGAACACTATTTATATCAATCACATTTCTCAATCTTCCCATGTATTTTTTTTATATATTGAGAATGTGTTTTAAAATTGAGTTTTTTTTTTTATCTACGATACTTAATTTTATCTCTAATTTTATACTCATCGATACTTAATTTTATCCACAGAATTTTTGGCTTCATTATCAATATTAATACTGTATCCTTGCAGTATATTATTATCTCCCAATATAAATATTGGTTTTTTAGTTTTTTTAAATTTAATTTTTATTTGTTCACTTAGAATCATTTTCAAATATTTCCTAAATCATTATTAATCCTATTTAATACTTTATCATAATTATCTTCTGATATGTAAATAAGTGCATCATCTGTAAATATGTATTTTGATTTTACAACATTTTAGAGATTTGCTGATGTAATTTATATGGGTGATAAACAATATAGGACTGAGGCCACCTACGCACACACTTTAGAGAAATATTGCATGTAGGTCCATATCTGTGATTGTGTTTTTTTCTTGAATGAATTTTAATTTTTCTTTTGTTAATTAATTTCTTAATTCTGATTGGCATGTTTCAAAATAATATATAATGTTTCCTTTGGCTCGGGACACCCCTGTGGGGGTGAAAATTATGTTTAATGTAAAAAATAAATATAAAAGAATAAATAAATAGGCTAAGTGTAGTTTCTATTTTCAAAAAAATAAATACTAACTGTTTATTTTTGTTGATATAGTAGACATATCTAATTTGAAATTGAAATTTTAAGTACTATGTTTTTTAATTTTCTTTGTTGAACATTATAAATACATATTTTAAACATTTTTTTTGTTTTTTATTCTCCCTAAATTGGTATTAATGTTATGTTTCATATTAATATTTATTAATGTCAATGGCAGTGAATGCCTTTTAAATAATAATGATTTTGATAAAATTATCTAGAAAATTTTTTAGTTAAGTTTTACTTAGTTTAATTTGACCAACGAGCGCTTTCCCCTAAGCAGGCTTAGTATAAAAGTTAAAAATGTTGTAAACAATTTACCAGTCCCGAAGATTCCTGTTTAGGTGAAAGCGCTCATTGGTCAAATGAAACAAAATAGAACTTAACCTAGGAATCTACAAAAACATAAATGTTTTAAAATAATACATTAAAAAAAAAATATATAGTAAGAGTGGTAAGTTTAGTGCTACGTTTCGGTACATAAAAGTAAACAAAAGAATACATAATACAAGTAAAAGCTTGGGCTTGTTTGTTGAAAAATATGATATTTAGGGTTTGCAAGAAATAGTATCTAGAATGCATGCATGGAATGTAAAATGTTTCCTTTGGCCCGGGACACACCCCGGTGGGGGTGAACATTATCTTTAATATAAAAATTAATTTTAAAATAATAAATAAATAAGCTAAGTACAGTTTCTATTTTCAAAATAATGAATACTAACTGATTATTGTTGATTTAGTAGACATATCTAATTGAAATTTTGAAGTACTATGTTTGTAATTTTCTATGTTGAACATTATTATTACATATTTTAAAGCGAAAATTAAAAAGTTTAAAGCTAGGTGTACGCTGATGATGCACTTCTTTTAGCAAGCAGCAAGGAGTGTTTGCAAGAAATAGTCTCTAGAATGTATGCATGGAATGTAAAATGTTTCATTCGGTCCGGAACACCCCTGCGGGGGTGAACATTATCTTTAATATAAAAATAAATTTTAAAATAATAAATAAATAAGCTAAGTATAGTTTCTATTTTCAAAATAATGCAAACTTACGGTTTATTATTGTTGATTTAGTAAACATATCTAATTCAAATTGAAATTTAAAGTACTATGTTTGTAATTTTCTATGTTGAACATTATAAATACACATTTTAATTTTTTTTGTTTTGTTTTTTATTCTCCCTAAATTGGTATTAATGTTATGTTTCATATTATTATTTATCAATGTCAATGGCAGTGAATGCCTTTTCAATAAAAATGATTTTGATAAAATTATCAAGAAAATTCTTTAGTTAAGATTTACTTTTTTTAATTGGACCAACGAGTGCTTTCTCCTAAGCAGGCTAAGTATGAAAGTTGAAAATATTGTAAACAATTTATAAGTCCTGAAGATGTCTGCTTAGGCGAAAGCGCTCATTGATCAAATTAAATAAATTAGAACTTAACCTAGAAATCTACAAAAACATTAATATTTTAAAATAATACATTTCAAAAAAAGATAATATATACAAAGACAACTGTATGAAAAGAAATAGATTTTATGGGTATTGAAGCGAAAATGGAAAATTTTGAAGCAAGCTGTACGCTGATGATGCAATCCTTTTAACAAGCAGCAAAGAGTGTTTGCAAGAAATAGTCTCTAGAATGTATGATGTATGCATGGAATGTAAAATGTTTCCTTCGGTCCGGGACACCCCTGCGGGGGTGAACATTATCTTTAATATAAAAATAAATTTAATAATTATAAAATAATCAATAAATAAGCTAAGTATAGTTTCTATTTTCAAAATAATGAATGCTTACGGTTAATTATTGTTGATTTAGTAGACATATCTAATTTGAAATTGCATATATGATATTTCAGTATGCATGGAGTGCAAATTAGTGACAAACGGAATGATATAAAAAATGATAGTATTTGAAAAGGATAGTAAGGTATACATACCGAGTGCATAATAAATGTGAACGACATTACCTTTGAGCATATAGAAGAAATTTTTTTTGTATCAAGGAAGCATGTATTCAAGAGATGGAAGAGTAGAAAAATATGTTGAACGCAGAATGAATACGGGAAATAATGTAAATGGCAAACTTAGCATAGTAAATTTATTATTTTTATTTTGAAAGGATTAACCCGCTACCAAAGTCTCTATTTTAGAGATTTGACAGCAGATAGGAAAGATATGTGGAAGGAAGTTATACAGAGAGTAATACATCACAGCACCCAAGCTAATTGAGAAAAATCTTTGTTGGATTTTTTATTGCAATTGGTGGGAATTGAACCTGCGATGCCAGTTCCACAGTTGGCTGTCTAACCAACTGCGCTACAGCACGTACAAATAAAAATATATTAATCTAAGTTTGACTGGCAGTGCATAACTGTGTTTTAGATCTGACAATTATATAAAGAGGTGAATAATGAAACTGACAGAGGAAGGAATTCAATGTATGAAAGCCAAGTAAATGTGGTCAAAATTCGATATCTAGCTTCGGCGAATGCGTAGAAAATCAACTATGAATAAATCTAGTATTGCGATACCGCGAATAGTAAAACGGATATGAAAATATTTTTCAAGAATGAAGGGTAGGAGAAGACGACCAAGAATTTTATGCAGTACATAAAGTGGCCACTTGAACCAGCCGATGACAGATCGTAAGCCCTATTAATGCCTGGAATTTCGTAGATCTTCTCTTAAATGATTTCCATTTCTATTGTAATATGTTAATTACAATAGAATTCCATCAAGAACTGACAATATTGCAATATATAACCTATTTCAGTACGGAGCATCAATTTCACAAATTATGCTTATCAATTTGACATTTTTGACAGTTGTTTATTGCACATTTTAAAATCAAGATGGCGTCGAAGATTGGTCTTTTGCCGCCATCTTGATTTTAGTACCCGGGCCTTTGTAGAGGTGGTTTTGGTTCTAGCCCATGAACGGATCACCTCCTTTGCTAATGCGTCCACTTTTTCGTTCTTGGGAATACCACAATGGCTAGGGATCCATGACAAAATAATGTTCTTATTGGATGCCTCTGATATCGAATTTTATACACACACTATTCGACATCAAACATATTGAAATGAACCTTAGAAATTTCAAATCTCTTAAATTGCCATAAAGAACGTTACCAGTAATGCTCCGGATAAAGAGTAATGCCAACAACGATTAAATTAGTAGTGCGCCGGTATAAAACTAAAAACTACTGGAAAATACAAAGTGTTCATTATTCAGAGTTAGTAATAAGATCATCATCTTTTTAAACTGTTTTGAACTCGATTAAAAAAAGGGCGTTCCTCACACATAAATTATACAAGATTTTCAGACTACGAGAAATATATGTTGGTAAATGGTGTAATAAGGTATATAAAAAAAATATTCAAAAAATTAAAACGCAGCAGGTTTCTGAAAAAAATATTAAAGTGGAAAATTTCAAACCACGTTAAAAAAAAGAAAAAAAAAGGTGAATAGACAAAATTCTTCTTTCAATAAATAAAAAACACTAGACGTGTTGCTGATAGTTATTTAACATAGCCTCAGTTTAGATGAACTGAAGATTATTCTGACCCGGCTCACAGATTCAGCTCCAGGGATTGACGGTATACTGTATAGTTTTATCCAACATAACAGTGATCCTACCCTCTCCTATATCCTATCATTGATTAACATGATCTTTGAATCAGGAAACATCCCCCCTTCATGAAAAACCCAATTCATTATCCCTATCCTTAAACCCAACAAAGACCCAAATTTTGGATTTTCCTACCGCCCTCTCCTTCACACTGATGAAAGTGGCGGAACATATGGTGAGACGCCGCTTGGACTGGTTTGTGGAGAGCTCGAAAACTCTCCCCGCGTCTCAATTTGGATTCAGGAAAAAAAAGAGCACTATTGAAAGCATGTCGGTTCTGACATCTGATATCAGAGCCGCTCTTACTAAGAAAGAATTCTTAATAGGTGTCTGCCTGGACAAAAGTGCTGCAAATGACAATGTTATTATCCATATTCTAGAAGCTAAAATGCTACGAATTGGAATTCCGCAAAAGTTCACTTCCTTTATAGCAAATTTGATTCTGAAAGGTAGAAATCAGTGTTCGCGGTCATGCTGTTGTGGAGAGAGAGTCGAGCAAGGGACTACCTAAGGGTTCTGTCCTGAGCCCGATTCTCTTCAATATCTATACGCATGACATCAGCGGAATTGTTCCCTCAGAGACAAGTTTGCTTCAGTACGCGGACGACTTCTTCATGTATACATATGGAAAGGACCCAAAGAATCTAGAAAATAGTCTAAATTTAGGTATGAGAAACATCAGGAATTGGTTAGTGGAACATGGCTTGGATCTATCGACTGGTAAAAGTAATGCCATAACCTTCTGTAGACAGTGAAAAATCCCAACCATAAAAAATCATCACGTAGATGAGATAGTACCTTTTACGACCCAGATTAAGTTCTTGGGAGTAATTCTAGACGTTTACCTTACATGGAAATCATACATAAATCATATAGTAAACAAGTGTCAAGCCGGATTTAATACGTTAAGAGAAGTCTCGCGAGTATGGTGAGGGAGACGCCCTTTTATAAAGAGACTTTTTTATACTGCGTATATCCGGAGCCATCTCGATTATGCCTCGTTCCTTTTAGAACCATGTTCAAATAAGAATTTCCAAAGACATGACCGGATCCAATCCCAAAGTCTGAGACTAGTCGTCGGAGCCATGAAGTCATCTCCAATTAACGCTTTACAAGTAGAAGCTTGTGACCCTCCACTCGGTATGAGAAGACAATACTTGACGGATAGATTTCTTCTAAAAGGCTCTGTCCAAAAACACAAAAAGCTCCTCAAAAAGGTACAGTTTCTCTCTGACTGCGTGACATCCTCATCTTTTTGGTTTCATTAACCGCCTTTACTAGTCAACAGTTTTCATTTTTACAAATCTTTTGAATCTAGCATTTATCCTAAAGACCTTCTTTCCCTTTATCGTTTTCCATTTAAAGCTTATATTTATGCCCCAAGTATTGAACTCACATTTGGAGTCGAAAGCCACCTACAGCCCCAGTGTACATTTAACCGTATTCGTATTTTTTCCATATATTTTATAAAACTATTTATTTGTCCCCAAAATAGGCAATCCACTTATAAATGAATAAATGAAATTCTCCCTTTTTTCTGTTTGCTCAGAAAGCTACTTTGTCTGCAATCTGTTTATTTTTAATATTATATATATTTTTTTGATATCACACCACAACAGGCCAGATTACAATGGTGAATTACATTACAGAATACTCAGGCTTGAGAAAAATCACATTTTAAATTCTTGTATTCTCGTGCTAAAGTCATTTCAAAGTTGATGAATTAAAATTATGTAATTTCTCTTCATAATTTATATTTTATTAAATTAAATGTCTGCAGATCACTCGTAGTGAAACTTTTAAGAGTAAGTATTTTCTTCTCAAATTTATTACCCTGTTTCGTTGAAATCAAGCTTAAAATTACGACAAACGTAAATATTGTGATCTCACTCATTTAAGACAAACAAAGAAAGAAAGGAGCAGAATTCAACCGTATTTATTAACGCCCAAAGGACTTTTACATAAGTTATAAAACAATAAATTATTTACAAATATAAAAATACAATTTAAAATGAAAAAAAATTTAATGAAAAAATAAATGAAAATACTAAAAAGTCAATTATTATTGAAAAAAAATTAGGAATAATTGACTCAAGTTTGAAAAAGTTGTAGCGAATACATCTATTTTTTGGTCATCACTGTATTTGTTCTCGAGAGAATAAATTCTAAAGAATAGAAAATTAATGTTAAAATTGATACATTTGACCAAATCAGGAACATTACAAATATTATTTACAACTTAATACAAAAAAACCAGATCGGATATTATTATTCTATGACTAATTTTAAGTAAATTTAATGAATATAAGAGAAGTTTATGGTTTATATTTTCTCGCGGTATATGCAATTTAAAATTTATAAACGGGAAAAATTTATACTGATTTTTAAAATTTTATTGCAATGGGTAGCGGTGATCGAAATGAAGAATTATCTAACTGAGTCCTTATATTGATTAAAAATCTTTTGCAATCAATATGACTACTAAAATAAAGTGTTTCATTAAATATGATACCGATATATGAAACAAATAATTAAAACATACCTTGTTCATCACTTAATTTATGGAATTTGATGGTAATTCTACCAATTTTTAAACATTTTGAACAATTGGCAACTTTAATGATAGCAGCTACCCCCTTTCCTTCCCGCTGCTCACCACAGTTTTTGAACTGTTACTGACATGTGAAACTGTTTAGTAGAAAAACAGTTATTAGATAAAATATCAGAGGCAAAGTTAAACTATTAAACAAGTTTAAGTTTAGAGCAGTATGGCAAAAATGTCTGTTTGTTAAGCACCCTTGATGTATTATGTTACTAAAATGTTGCTATGAAAGTTATTGATACTAATAAGAAATTACATAAAATAAACCGTAGTAGGTATAAGAAGTATAAAAATTAAAAAGTATTTTCAGCCATCGCCTAGTAGATGAAATAATAATTAAGCCAGGCGAATCTCACCCACACCAAAATGGTTTCAGCCCAAAAGTTGACAATTTAAAGAGTTGAGGAATGTAGATAGAATGATGAATGTTACAGAGCGTGTTCACTGAAACTATCCAATGACAAAGCTGATGGAATCCAACCTTGTCTAAAAACATTTAGACATACTCAAAATATTTTTGACTCAAAATAATATATATTTATTTTTACAGACGCAATCATGACTGCAAGGCACCTCAGTGATTCGCAAATGATGTTAAAATAAAATAAATAAAATGTTTTCTCGCATTTGCCAGCTTCTGGCTCGCAAAGGCATTAGTAGCATTACAAAAACGGCAAAAAAAATGGAGCATAATTTTTAAATATTTGGATTCCTATGATTTACTAAAATATTTCAACTAAGCCTTTTTTTTTTAGTCGTAAATAACCGTCTTAGAAAATGGAAAACAAGGAAGAGCGGGGTGTGAACTTCGGACCTCCTGATCCGGTGTCCACGATACAATCCACAGGACCACAACCAGTCTCAAAATGGACTCATGTTTCAACAAAGATGGAGAATAATTTTGAGATAAGAATACAGAAGTCTAGGCATTCAAAGGGATAAGGATCTTTAGACAATTTTATAATAATAAAAACAAGGCGATTAAAACGATTTGTTTTATTTACCTGTAAATGTTTATAAAAAAATAATCTTAAACTTTATTGTTTAGTACAAAAACATTTAAAAGTATTATTTCATTTTGTATACGACACAATATAATAAAATAAAACTGTAAATTTCAAAAGAAAACTGTAAATTTCAAAAATTATAAAAAAGTATGTACATAAGATCACAAATTAAGCATATCCCATTTAACTGTCACGATAAAAACATATATAGAAAGATTTAGCTCTTCATTTTTAATGCTTCACCTTTATTTTGATTTTATCAAATGAGTTATTAAGTACACCTCTTACGTTCCAAATGTTTGCAACGTTATCTGGTTGATTGTTATAATTTGAGTCGATCGCTTTCACCCACACTTCAACCTATGGAAACAGAAAAAAGATGATGAATTAAAAATTTTATACATACTAAAAATTAGCAAACAAAACATCTTGGTTTCATTTGACTTATTTCTTTAATGACCAATAAGAGCTTTGACCATAGTAAGCATAATAGTAATGTTAATAGTTTATTATATAAACAGCAAAAAAATTGCCATTATTATCAACACAAAAAACCGTTATTCTACAGTTAAATCAATCAAGCATTTCAGACAATTTTTAAAACTCATTTTATGTATTAGGTAGACTTACTTCATTTTGTCCCTTTTTGACAGGAATTTTAGCCGACCAGAGCGTCCAAGCCCAATGCCTTCCAGCAGGCATTTGGTCCTGATCCACCAAACTTCCACTCATCCAAGTCTTTCCTAGATCGCCAGTTAAATCTACTCGAAGTATCTTCTGGCCACCACCAGCCCAAGCGTATCCTGGATAAAAGCAAATGTATCAGTAAAAATTTATAATTTATAAAATAAAATTAAACATTTTTTTTAAAATTGTAACTACATATGTCCATTCAAATAATTATTCACCGGTTGATTAGAACATGATATTGATTTTTGGTAAATTACTAAGAAAATATTAAAGGTAATGTACAAAAATGAATGGACTCCTCACCTCTAACTTCAATAAAACCATTTACAGCTTTAACTTCTGTTCCTTCTTCCGGATAAAGAATAGCAGAAGTGACGGGAAGAAATTGAATGGATGTAGAGTTTTCGTATGCTTTTGCATCAGGGTCAACACTGGGGTTGAAACCTTTGTAATCCATTTGTTGCCAGTGAGAAGGGCTCTCTTCACTGCTAACTATTATTCCCTCTATAAAAAAAAATTAAATCATCCTACTGTAACCGGAAGTTAATATTATGTATTTATTATAGGAGCAAAAATTCATAAACATTTCTTGTATACCCACGAACAGGCCATGCCTTTGTGGGATATTTTGTTTACTATTTTTACGTATTTTATATGTATTTCATTGCTATGTAATTATCCTTTATTTTTTGTATACTCTGTTGTACCTCTTATATATATTGTAAAAAAACAAAAAAAAAATATATATATATATATTTAAAAAATATCTAATACGAAATAAATAATACAGACAGGAAAGGTTGATTGGGTTGAAATAACAAAGAGGATTTCTAAAAATAATTTTACACAATGATAAAAATAATAATATGAACCCTTTTTAGACAGTTTTATCCAGCATTTTAATCTCTTATTAATAAACAAAGAATAAAGCGTATAATATTTGTAATTTTATAAACAATTACATAGACTTGTTTTTAGATTATTAGACATTCAGATAGTAAAGTACTCTATATACTTCTGATTTCTAAACATTAATTTATACTTAGAGTATGTACATCTATACTCTAAGAATTTATATAATTTTTAAAATAAAAGCTGTGACAAATACATTTGTGATCTTTCTGAGTGACTAAAATGCATTATTCTATATAACTTACTTAACCATTTGACGCATCTCGCGCCAACAGTTCCAGGAATAAAAGCTCTAACTGGAAAACCATGATCTTTTGGGATTGGTTTTCCGTTCATCTCATAAGCTAAAATTACATCATTTCTTTCACCCATTGCGGTTGTCAAAGGAACTGACGATCCATATGCTTTTCCAGTGGCATCGAAATCAGCACCAACAAACTGCAAAATAATAGATATTAATTTACTTAAAATACATTAAATTCATTATCATTATTATGAAGTTTATAGGTTACCAATTAAATTTATAATAAAGTGGTACTAATTGTGTCTCAATTGATTTTTGTATGTTACCAGAAAAAGAAAAGAAAGATTATGCAAAAATTTTACAGGGCTATTAACCTAATAATAAACACAGATACCTCCTGAACCTCCAAAAATGATGACAAACTTAAGTCAGTCATGCCCAACGCATATTTAGTCATTATTTAACCGCCAGCTGGGTGTGAAGTGAGCTTGACTGGAGTGTGTCGCATTTGTTCTTGGGCCCTAGTGAGGTGCCACAATTCGCATCCATAGAGGAGAATAGGTGGTATGCAGGCATTATATAGGTGGTATTTGTTTTTCACCGAGTTCAAGATCTCCAGACAGCCTTCATACTGTTGAATGTGGCGCCAGCTATTCCTAGCCTTCTTAGTTCTAGTTCTTCTATTCCTTCTAGTTCTTTTTGAATACTGCCATATTCTGTAACATATACTCCCAAATTCTCGACCCAAACTCTCGACCCTTTTGATGACTTGGTTTGAATCACGTAAACAAACTGGTAACTGCCTGTGCGTTTTTGTGTCGTTACTTTTTACAATATTTTACTCTAAAGGGCGCGTTTGTGTGTATTCATAGGTAAATGGTTATTAGGCACCTGAACATGTTTGGCTTCATCTGGAGTTATACCAGCTGCTTCCAAAACATCTTTTAGCCTAGCTCCAGCCCACACTGCATTCCCCACAGCTCCGGGTCCCCAATTCAGTCCTTTTGTAGGCTTGTACTAAAAATAAGCATATTCTTTGTAAAAAAATATTTTTCTGAAAAATAAACATTGGGTACATGAAACAATGAACCATAAAAAAATTCAAGTCGTGTAAAGAAGAATTAAAAACAATTGAAAAAAGCTAAACATAAAGAAGTTTGTATATTTTGAGGATTAAAGATATTGTGGTAGAACATATTATTTATTAAAAAATATAATTATCTATTAAGGTTTTAACAAGTGTCGGATCTAAAGTTGATCAGTTTATAAAATAAAAATCACCGTGTTATAACTTGATAAAAAATATATTTGAAGAAATTACATCATTCATCTGTGATCTTCTATTTCCTGCACACATCAAAGCCGAGGTCACAGTGTGCTTAGGGAACTTCTTAATATCATCTAGGGTGAGTTTGAGAACTTTTCCTTTAGAATTATCACTCTTGACTTCAACTTCATAAGAATTTAAATCTATTTCTGGGACTGGTAGATGGTGTCTCACATAAAACAAATGGCTAAAATAAGTGGAAAAAAAAACTGAAGTGGGTAATTGGAAGAATGAAACTATGTATATACAATTTAAAATCATTAAATAAATTTTCCACTTGCAAAAATATGTT
This sequence comes from Micrasema longulum, assembly GCF_059751315.1. NCBI lineage: Eukaryota > Metazoa > Arthropoda > Insecta > Trichoptera > Brachycentridae > Micrasema > Micrasema longulum. The sequence continues at coordinate 131,631 of NW_028280340.1, forward strand.
TACAGCCCCATTTAATTTCTCATAATTATACCAACGCTGGAAAGGAAAAAATTACCAAGCAACATGTAGCAACTTTACAGAAGAACTAATTAAAAGTTTTCTTGTTTTTTTTCATTAATAAAAAAATCTCGTACATATATTATTTTGGCATGATTCCTATACAATTAAAATAATACGGGATTCTTCATTACTTAAAAAAAAAAAACTTTAATTGGCTCTTCTGTAAAGTTGCTACATGTCGCTTAGTAACTTTTTCCTTTCCAGCATCGATATGATCGTACATCATGGCATTTTCTTTAAGAAATATCAGCGGAGAACAACTTTAATACAGATACATATTAAGATGATTAAAATAATTTTTGAAACAACCTTCTAAATAAAATCATTACATCTCTTACTATTGAGAATGAAGATTTCTGATATCCTAAATGCCAGATTGTCATGTTTTGTAATTTCATAATATTATTAAACTATTTTTACTAAAATATAGCGAAAATAGTTACTTAGGAGTAATGAATGAATTTCCAAGAAGAGATTTTGGTGTCTCCGCATTACATGGCCTTTCTGATCTCATTATCAGGTGCGGGTCCCTTTTGGGTTCATTTGCCCATAAATCATCAGTTTTTTCACCAATATGAGCGTCCTTATAATTTCCTAAAAAGTTGTAAATAAAAATAAATTTACTGACAAATTTCTAAAATTTATTTAGGCCATTTAGAAAAAAATTATAACATTATATAAAAACACAAGTTTAGAGATTACATATTAATTTTGTTTACGTTTATTAATTCTGGGCACTTTTAAAAACTCTTTATAATTTCACATTTACTCACTTCTCTAATTTTATTTGAACTTATATTTTATATTCTAATCAAAGCCATATTAAAAATAATCCAGTCCTTGTCTACAAAAATTTGGACAAACTCAAAATATGATTTAAAATAATCATTTCCATATATCAGGTCAGTCCATAAGTTCATGCGCATTTATAGCTTATATGGGGTTCCCTATGACTCACTACGTAGAACATTAGGTAGACGTAGAACAAACTTGTCGAATCTCGTCCTCGATTGCCTAATGTATTGGTCAGTCTATCACCAACTATCGTGAACATCGGATGAAAATAAGTACCCACAGAAAATGAATATCTATTATTGTATTTAGAAAGTCAATTGAATGTTATTTTGGGAATCCATAGTTATTTAAAAATTAATAGATAACATTATTGATATATTTTTTAAAATTCAAAATATCTCATATTTCAAATACGTAAATTGTTTGAAAAGAATGTAAAAAATATATTGATTTATAGTCCACATAGACGTGCCCTGATGATGACACCTAACTGATGCCCAAACGCTCAGTAATGCCCAATGCGTATTAAGTCGTTCTTTGACAGTCAGCCGGGTGTGAAGTGAGCTTGACATTTAAAATTAAAATTAAAATGTTTGTGTCGTGAAAACATGTTAAAAGCATTAGGATAAACACTGTAAAAATAATGGTGAAATTTTTCATCGGAAAGCATTTTTTTGTAAGTGATTGACATAGTTTTAAATAACTAATATCTAAATGTACAATTATTAATTTTAAATTTCAAACTACGCCTAACGGCACAAAAACGAAGCCCTTTTTTCTAACAGTGTTGCACTTCTAGGAGTAAATTTAAAAAAATAAAATAAATATAAGATAATATTTTTTTAGTATTCCGCAACATCCAGTATAAAGAAATTTAAGGAAATAATCTGATTGGGATCCATAAAAACTAATGTTGTTTGGAAACATTTCAATACAAACACAACTTATTTACAAACTATAAATGGGTATTCTCCCAATTTTTGTAGCACAAAAATAATATTAAAATTCCTAAATTCCACATAAGTCATGGTCAAAATAGCTTTGTCTTCAAAGGTGTCGAAAATTACAATAATCTCCCCAATTAACTAAAAACTATTAAAACTAATATATCAATAAATAAATTCAAAATAAATCTAAAGAAATTTTTTGAACAAGTGTAAAAACTGCATTTAATTTTAATTAATATGAATGCATTATTATTTTCTGTTTTTCTTTATATATCCTATAAGTTTATATTATTCTTCTCATGTACTTGTATATTCAAAATTATATAAATTCTAATAAATAAACAACTATAACAGTGTAAGTCACTCTCCAAGAACAAGAGCTAGTCTCTTTTTTTGGAGAGTTACATTTATAACATTTACTAGATGTATAAAATTAGATTTGAATAGAATAAAAAAGAAACATGTACCATTTGTGAAATATATTAATAAAAGAAATAAAAAAAACCTGTTTGCATTATCGTCGAATGCGGCCCTGGTTTAAATAAACAAACTCGGTAACGGATTTGTTTATGTGACAATAATTTTCAAAATAATTTGCTCTATAGGGCGCATCTATGTGTATTAATAGGTCGATGCCTTATATACATACTATACTAATAACATAATAAATTATCCTGAAAAAATGTTTGTATTATTATGCATAACGCTGTATTTTTTACAATGCGGATTTAATACAAGGCAAAATGATCAGTCAAGCTATTGCTATACACATTACAATGACTGGTATTCCAGTCATTGTAACTAACTAACTAACTAACCATCACGCCATTTCCCCAGAGGGGTAGGCAGAGAGGATAGAACGCCACACCACTCTGTCCTGGCACACTTCCTTTGCTTCCTTCACATTCATACATCTTCTCATGCACGCACGTCGATTATTCCGACTTTTCACATGACCACTTTCAAGAATTTGTTGTACTTGATCATGCCATGTCTTTCTCGGCCTTCCTCGACTTCTACAACCAGACACATTCGCATCATAAATCTTTTTAGCCGTTCTTTCATCATTCATTCGCTCCACATGACCGAACCATCGCAAAAGACCTTTCTTAATTTTGATTAATTTTAATACCTATACGAAGTGTTTCTAAAATTTGTTGCACTTCAGGTGTGTCATGTTGTTGGTAGAGGTCCCAGAATGGATCTACAGGTCCTCCGGCGGCTTCTAGAATTTGATTGCCTCCAGGATGTGTATTGGCAAATTTTGTTATATCGTAGACACCATTCTTGTATGTTACCCATATTCCGGTCTCCCTGATGATGATATATTAAATAAACAAACATCCTGACTATAAAACACAATTTTGTTAATTAAGCTAGAAGTTTTGAAATCTGAAGTGTATATTTTTTTTTCAGTTTTACCATAAAAAATTAATTCAAAAAAAGTTTTAAGTTAAATTTAATTTAATTTGAGTAAAAATGGTGAAAACTTGTTTTATTTGACTTTTTTTATGTGACTAATTTTGTCAATTTCGACAAAAACGCAATAATTTAGGCGCAACTGACCCTAAAACACACAAATCTTTACATTGTTAACATATTTTATGAGGAAAAGGTAGTTCTACCCGCCCGCCAGACTGGCGGGAAGAGTAGAAATACCCACTACACCGACTCCACTTTACAGGTGGGGAAAGGTGTCAATAATGCTTCAAGATGCTTCAAATTGCACACAAATCTATAAAAACTAAGATAAGCTGTATTTCATTTACGTACACACATTATTCGTATTCTTAGAGGTGGGGGTCAGTGCTATGCGAGCTCCTGACGTCACTGCGACCTGTGAATACACACATGTTCTTGCACAGCTCTTATGAAAATCATGAAATTTATGAGAACATTCTGCAAATGCGAATATAGACCTACGTACAAATATATTTTTTTATGGCGTGTTATAAATATATTTGACTTCAACTTCGTCATTAAATTACAATAACCAGTATATGATAAGTAAGTATTCGAAATTTCATTAAAAAATAACTGATATTTTAGGGGATAGAGTGATTTTTATAAAATTTGTTTTTATTTCATTATTTCTGATTTTCCCACTGCATTTACTTGTTACATTGTAGTGAAGCCCGAGTAAGGTGTGTTGATATCAAATTTAAACGCTGTCTTACATAAGCATAATAATATATTAAATAAATAAAAAATTGAATGTGGCATTACGTTTGAAAACTAACAATAATCCAAGTGAAATACAAATTTATTTATATGTTACATTTCAGATAGATACAAATAATGTTTCCGGTTCTGACTAGCTAGGAATTTCTCATGTCAGTACTATAATATACATATTATTATCATTAATGTAGTCGCTTAAAGTTTTATAGATTTTGTTTTTCTCATTTTAAACACATGAGGTTTTCTGGATGTCCAGACTTCACTATGATTGTATCAACATTGATTTCTGACAATTGTATTTATAATTTTAATTATGACATGTTTTATTTTCTTACTTGGAAGTGTGTTTAGCTACTTCTTCATATCCATATATAGGAAGACCGGTGATATAACCATCCGGTATTGCGTCTTGATTTGCAATATTCGGGCTGGTTAAGGATTTATTATTTACTGTCGCATTGCTTCTGCCTAAAATTAAAATAAAACATTTATTGTGAGAAGTTTTAACCGTTCTTATACACAGTAGAACATTATTGCATTTTTTAGAAGAACTTATTAGAAAAATAAATAAATGTTTGAATCCACAGATGTGAAAACAGGTATAAAAAATCATCATTATATAGTAAGGCTTGTTGAAAAATATAAAACAATTTAAGTAGGGGAACAGGGGGCACAGTGGTTTGTAGGGTACAGTGAATAATTCATAATAATACACAAACTATTGGTCACACACACATGCTCTGTTCGTACAGACGAACGTTCTAGTTATTCCCCGACTCCTGATCTAGTGAGCGGCAAGCTGTCGTGAGTGAAGGACAAGTTGTGCTCTGCTTGGTGAATCGTAAGTTGACATTTATTTTTCACACTTGATTCTAAATGGTTTTTACCTAATTTACTCAATGATTTCATGTTTTAACTTGTTTTACTTTAAATAGTGTTTTGTTAAGCTGTGATAATTGAGTAACTGCTATTTATGTTGCAAATAAATTTTGTACTTTTTTGAACATGTTTACAGAAGGACTCTGCGGGGTAGAGTGGTTAAAATGAATTGGGGGCACTGTGGATAATTTATCCATAGTGCCCCACAGGTACTTTTCTCACCTAGGCTATTTGTTTTGTTCAGATTCCTGCTTCACAACATGGTACGCAACTGAGAACGGAAGACCAATATTGGACAACTTGGAGAATACAAAATTAAAGAGGCCATTTAGTTGGAACGACAAGGCAAAAAATATATGAAGTTGCAAAAGATCGAGACATATCGTACACCACACTCTACAGATATTATAACAAAACCCAGAATGAAGAGAGCCAAAGGTTCACACCGAATTATGCGCTAGCATTTCTGCTAAGAAAGATTTTTACGGACAGTCAAGAAAAAACTTTAGTGGATTACATTATATCATGTTCCCAAATGTTTTATAGACTGACTACTATCAAAGTTCGCAATGGGAGTGCAGAATAATATATCGATTCCTCAAAAGTGGCACCTAACAAAACTGGCGGGAATAAACTGGTTGTATCATTTCAAAGCCCCATCAAATTTTGAGTTTAAGGGTCCCAGAAGGATACAGCCTGAGTAGAGCTATTTCATTTAACAAGCACAATGTCAATATTTTTTATGATAACCTCTGGAATGTCATACAAAGAGAACCAACTTTCGGTAATGGAACTAGAATTTTCAACCTGAATAAAACTAACATGATGACTGTACAAAAATCCGCCAAAGTGTTAGCTGCTAGTATATTATGGTAATTTAAACAGCCAAGTAGCTATACTCGTCAAAAACAAAATTAACCACTGTGCCCCCTGTTCCCCTATATAAGTAGGAATGTATATTTTTTCAAGGATATTATCATCATCATTCTTGCTCTACACCCGGTGCAGTGGTGCAGAAAGCGCTGCACTGGTACACCGAATTCAGCTCACATATTTCCATCATCCGTTACGCAAAGGTAAGTTGCCAGTCCAGGCACATTGAAATATTGCAGTCGATCCTGCAAGGAATCGAATCTGGCACCTCAAACACGGTAACTACTACACTTATACCCACTTAATTTCCTTTTTGGGTATATTGAAATGCTTCTTATGGTTTGGCTAAACTGTGGTTATTTACTGAAAAAAAAGTATTAAAATAAGGTGATCATACTTGCTAGATAAAAAATGGCCACAGCAGATCCAGCACCCACTCCATATAAAAAAAGGGATTTGGGTTTGGGTTTTTCGGAATACTGCTGGTTTTCCTTTTGATTAATACGAGTCAGATGGAATTTCTTCGAAATAATAATTTGTACATATTTAGGATGCTTGAGAGTTTTTAAAACACGAGTCACTGAAGGATTTCTAAAACAAAAAAATCACTCGTAAAATAATTTAAAACAATATTATAAACATCAAGTAGGATGGCAAAGAAACTCACAATTCAATAAGCTTGTTTAAATAACTCATGTTTCAAGAGCGATTCCGTTTTTTAATTAAAAGAAAAAGTTTTTAGTGGTCAATAATATTAATTTTGTACCAATACTTCATCCGTATCTTGCTCGTCGCGAGAATTGGGTAAAAAATAGTTATACTTATTTACAACGAACGGAGTCTTACGTAGTCGTCAAACTGGTCTAATCACAGAATTTCAATATTTATTTCCACAAACACAGACACAGACGACTAATTATTATTATTGTTATTGGTGTGTAGTCCCTGAGTTTGATTAGGACAGTTGACCTGACACCTGACAGATTGGGTCTGTGTTGTCATCGTATAAAATGTTAGTGTTGTACCTATTGATCTTACAAAAATAATAGAATCTATTTCAGTTAAAAAAAATATTGCTGAAATAAAATTAACAGTACTTTATCATTACATTGAGAAAAAAAACAATTTATTGATCACGCATGGTAGGTTGTAAACATAAACTTATTAACACTTCAAGCATAAAAAAAATGCGGTAGCATTATGTTTTGTAAAAGTTAAAATTAAAACATGATACCCACGTACATTATTACAAAATATATTTTTGCTTCCCGTTTATAGTTTTGTAATATTTTTGGTGTTTTCGTATTCTAAATGACTTTTCGACATTAAACATAACTTGAGCAAATCATATATCTTTTAGGTAGGTAATTATATTAAAATATGTAATAATAAAAACAGGCACTTCGAAAGTTTTTATTTTATTTTTCAAATAAATTTCAATACAATCCATTCAATCTATTAACACAAAATATTTTTCATAATATTCATTTTATGCTACACGGTAATACATCGAATTGTGAAGCATGTTTATTATTGACTAAAACACAAAATTAAAGTAATACACCTCGCAGAATATGTATTTACCTAAGTTAATAATAATAAAACATGAAATGTGTTCAGATATGTCATGATAAAATTTCAGAAGAAAGAAATGTTAGTCACAATAAATTGACCACAATAAAAATAATTGGTTTATCATGCATGATAAATTTGTAAACATACAAAAATATTCATTATCTACAAACATAATTACATAAACATTCAATATTAAAATAAAATATTTTAATCGTTAACCTTACAGTAATGTTTTATCAGTTATTTTTCAATTCTATAAGTATGTATTGGAGTCAAAATTATTAAAATATAAGAAAGATCATATTAGTTGTTGTCTTTAAATAATCAAGAATGTTTCATTAACGAATATGCAGAACTATACACTATATGACAGATGGAAGAAAAACGTCAACCAATAAATTGGCATATAAAATAATTAATTTTAAGACAGTGATTTAATTACGAAAAATACACATAATACTGCCAAAAAAATATATTGAGGATAAATTTACCACCATAAATGGAATTTTAAATATTTATTTCTTTGAGCCATACATTATACTCTATAAATATTTTTAAACTTTCAACCAATAAAATAAATAATATTTTCGCATTTTCCCATTTCACTTTTTGTTTAATAAAATATTTAAACATTAGAGAAAACAGTTGAAAAACAGGAAGACAGGGCTGATTTAGAAATAATAATATTTATTACTGGAAAAACTTTATGAAGTTAATTATCACGGTACAATAAAAAGAGACTAAGGGAAAATCAGCAATCATTTTAGAAAAACAGGTTTGCTTAGTCTGTAATCATACAAAAACTCTCAATACAAGAAAGATTTTGCGAGTTTTTCAAAAACTTTAAGAATCAACTACGTTTTTAAAATATTCTTGAATTATTGAAAAACTTTGTTAGAACGACTTTGTTAGACGAATTCCAAATTTTTGATTATTTTTATGTCAGCCAATTTTTATTGCACGTGACAGTTTTTTTTTCATTACTTAAATCTGTGTGAACATGTGTATTACAGAACAAACAATATAATACATGTATGTATATTTATGTCAAATACAAGGCTACATTTATTTTTATTGTCTACTTTTATTATTATTGTCTGTTTTAAGGATATACCTATAAATAAATTTACCCACATTTTTATAAATTATTGTCCAAATTGAAGGAATGTTTGGATATGTACTTTTAGTAAAAAAAATACTTATGAACAATTATTACGAATGAAGTATTTTTGCGAAAAATCTTACAATTATTTTTTGCAAAATGTAACGTGCTAGATGCAGACTAACCTAACCAAAGGACACTCTTAATGTTGAAATGTTCTAGTGATATATATTTTCTGGAAATAAATACAAATCTGTACATGCAATGAAGTCATAAATAAATAGTTGTCTTACTATATTACGTACCTCACTGTAATAATACAAAGTATTACTAACATATCTATTCCAAAGTATATAATATTATGTATTACATCATTAGTATGGGTAATACACCTCATTTGTGGTCATATTGATGAATATTATAATGATTCATTATCTGGATATTCGAAGGCTTTAATACAAACGGTAGGTATTTAAATTTTACATAACTGTTATTCGGAAATACTAAACTAATAGCGTATGGGGCTTTTTCGTATCTGTACATAATAATGATTTAAACTTGTAAACTTAAAAACCAATTAGAACTTACGATTAGGGAATTCCGATTTTAAATTGAAATTGGTGAAAACAGTTACAATTAAAACATAAAATCAGTTTTTAAAAAATCTCTATATTTTATTTAAAGTTCAATGTGTTTAATCTGATAGATTTAGTAGCAGGTAAAATACATTTTGTCAATAGGATAACATTTATTATTTTATTATTCTACATCGATTCATTCTCAATACAACTAGCACAAATAAACACATAATTCATAATACATATTATGTACCTACTAAAAGCAGACATATAGTTTTTGATCAAAAAGTTAGTATCACAATACTGAGACATAATGCTGTCTACTTTTACAGAATTTATGAATAGTGAATTTAATATGACTTTTCTTTAAAAATATAGCATATCAATTCAATCATACAAAAAAAAAACAGAAGGTACCTAATATGAGCATTTATTCATAAACATAACTTGTATATAAATGTTCACGATTTAGTTTGCACACATACACAACATTGATGACTATAAAAGTATAAATAACCAATTCCTAGAATATGTTATGACACTCCAACGCTGTTTTACTACATACAAATTAATAGTTCCATTATTTCAATAAAAAAATTATAGGTAGGTATATATTATAATGTAAACACGACACACAAACACACACATGAATGACACGTTCAATACAACATGAAATAAACATTTCAAATAATATTTTAATACCCTGTATAAAAAATACACACACCGACATAATATTTTACATTGATAAAAAGAAACGTGTAATTTTTCAATTACTAAACAAATGCTGATCACGAAACTCTTTACTATTTTTTTTAGTCGGAAATTCTGAACCGTGGAATATTTGTCAATAGCATTTTTTAGATTATGCGTTAGGAAAAAATGTTCTTTCTATCCGAAATAGTGGCAGATGGCTAAGTTAGTTAAATTAATTGTGATAATTTCCATTGAGGCTAATATGATATATATTTGCTCATCTCTTTCAATCAAAGGAGATGAAGAGGTGATGGACAATCGAGAAATTTATTTTCGCAACAAAAATATTAAGCTTAGAAAACAACACCTCGCAATCAGTTATGAATAAATTCATGTAAATTTACCACCAATTTAATATATTATGCGAATTTTTTGGTGTGTAACATTTCGAATTTGTAATTTTTTCACGATAATAGGAGAAAAAAATCGCGCCATATTTATCGTTTATTATCTCGATACATAAAAAGAACTTTGAAAAGCTGAAATTACGTTCAGTTTTTGAGTCTACATACAATTTTTTGTGGTGATATTTATTAATATTTTTTTCCTTCTGAGGGCGCTTTTAAAAAGAGTTGTGTAAATACCTTCTGAAAAGTCTCTATACAATATTTGCAATGATTTGTTTATATAAATTTACAAAAAAATTAACTACCAAAAAGGGCATTATCTATAGTAATTGGTACATAATAATATTACGTACTTATCTATGTGATAAAATTTGAAAATAAAAAAAGGAGTGACTATTCCTTTTAATAATTATGATGTTTGTGCGTTTAGATATTTAAGGTTATAATCGAAATCACTTAGTCGATAGCGAAGGTGATAATTATGAACGAGTGCAAAACTACCTTTTAAATTCCTAAAGTTATAAGAAGACATTTCACAACTCATTCGGTGAAGTACATTGAATATGCATCTTCTCGGACATGGTTTCCACCAGCACCTCTAGTTATCATGTAAATGTAAGTCTAATTTAAAGCGTACTACAGATGTTACTAAAAGTAACTCGCTAAAACCACCGATCAATCTACACACGTTATCATGAGTACAGGCCGTCGAGGTATGAAACTAAACATTTGTTCTTTCTACCCTCTCATTTAAGCAAAAGAAATAAATGATTTTCGATACACATACATTTTATTGATTATTGGGAAAAAAAATCAAAAATATTTATGTCTTCTTCTTTTCTACATCCGCTCCTGAGCATGTGGACATCACCAGTTGACTCCGGGATACCCTATCGCCAGCCAGTACTCTCGCCTCCTCCCGCGTCAATCCAGCGCCCCTTAGTCCCGCCGAATAAAGTCGAGAAATCGTTATAGGAGGCTGCTGCGTCCGTTCTCGGACTTCAATGCTAGTTATAAAATCGAACCACCTTATGACTAATATTCACCTCATGCACTCACTCTCAAACCGCAGTAGTTTGATGTTCTGAGCTTTGATAAGGTGCCAAGATTCGCATCCACACAGGAGTACTGGCATTAAATACATGAGTCGAATAATCGGCATTTCGTTTTGACCTAGAGTTCCAGACAGCACGCATCATGTCAAAAGTTGCTCCAGCAATTCCTAGGCATCCTTAGTTATGTGAACTTCCAAGTATTTAAAGCTGTCAACTTTTTCGATCCTCTGTCCATTATTATAGAGAGGCTGATCAGAGTCAGGACAGGATTTGCTGCACATAATCCGAGTCTTTTTGATATTAATATTAAGCCCCAGAGGAGTACAGTTTTTCTGCAGTTTGTCGACAATTTCCTGAAAATCACCAACAGAATTTTCTAGAAGAATCGCATCGTCTGCATACTCCAAGTCGCACAACTTTGAGGGAGTTCACTTCTGTGCCTCGATCAGGTGGTATTAAATTCGTAAGATAAAATCCGTCAATATTTACCTAGTCGATCAAAAACAAATAAGAAGTCAGTCAGAATAAATCGAAAAATCTTCTCGTTCATGAACTTAAAAAACATTAATGTTGTATTGCTATTTAACTAGTTAATTTTTCTAGTAATTGTTTTTTTTTGCCATCACATAGCCCCGCTTTTCAGCTTTATGTAAATTACGCAAGATATTGGTTGTTTTTTAATGAATTAATTGTAATTTGATGACATGAAAATGGTTTTTTAAAGGAAACATATTTCACTTCTCACATTTGCCTTATTTAAAATACTAAAACCCCTAACAAAATATTTTGAATGATTAAAAAAAAAACTTTCTAAAAGATTGATAATAGATTATCATACAATTCAATACGCAACATTTTTACTGAGTAAATATTACGTGATACGATATTTATTTTATATACAATATTTTGATAGCAGCAATTTGCTTCTAAATAAAAAAATACACTTAATATTTCTTCTTACAATAAAATTTACTACATTATATTAGGTACACTCATTTAAATATAATCATCAAATATATCGAAATACTCTGAAAACATTTCAATTATTGTCAAACATTCTTTGATTATTATAAATATCATCTCGTATCAACAAAAATACTTAAACAATGATAAATATATTTTCTAAGAGTTTTTGTGTATCTACCCTTAATATTCACACCAGTTAGGTACATTACAAAAAAATACCATAAATTTTATTTAAATCTGATAGTATATGCATATAACATATAATATAGTTTGATATTGTCATTCTCAAAATGATTTACAATTATTATAATAATATATAATCTTTTAACTTGATAGCTAAAATATTTAAACGAACCCTCACAGAAGGTGCCTAATAGAATATCTGATCAAATTGCTTACGGTATTTTAATTCCTTAAGACTATGTTTAAGATTCTTACAAACGTAGGTTGATTGATACATCGCCACATAGACAAGTCCATGTATAAAAGCCGGATGCTGCAACATGTATTATGGTCTAATAAAGCCAAATACCAATGCATTTTACTTTGTTCAGTATGAGAACACGGTTACCGTACTCGAAATATATTTTCTATGAACCTTTTCTAGCAGGATGAAGATAATCTTTAGTTCAAGAGTGAAAATTCAGACGAAATATTTCCCAACTACGGCAACTCGTCCTCAACATGAAATTTAACGTTAAATTTAACTATTCTATTGTCTGTAATCTAAAAACCAGATTAATGTTAGTTTATCATAGCCACCGACGAATACCACAACTATTTGAATTGTACAAATTTAGTGTGGAGGAATATTTTTCTATTTTACACACACATTCACAACACGCGCACTTACTTGTGCTCAAGTAGGTATTTATAAGGGGATTTGTATATAAATGTAGCCTATATATTTTTAATTAGTCGGGTATAAAAATAAGTCACAAGATTAGAGACTACATTAGGAGTCTTGTTTCTAGAGGTGACAGCTTAGTCTAAAGAGGTCACAGTCTGTTATAGTATATCTACACGGTGAACAGTAAACACTATTACGAATTCTAATCTAACACCCAACAACCATAAGCTTTAGCAATTGACTGTATTTGTATACATTCAAATGTTTGAAATAATTTTAAACTATTGAATCATTCACATTTTATCAAAGAGTTGCTATTGCAATAAAATCAAATCCAACATTCAAATAAACACTTACTAAAAGCGTACCATTAACGGCTTCGTATGTACACTGGGTTTGTTTCTTTCTTTGTTTTGTCTATTCCGTATTATTCCATCCCTAGTATGAGTTCGTAAGTGATTGTGACTAAGATTTATTAAAGCTTCGTAAGGTTTCGCTAACTACATGTAAGTCTAAGAATTTCAGTTGAACACATTTCTATTAAACTACTACGATACTCCTTAGTACTTCATTTCTTTGAATTCAAATCACTATCGCCATGTAGGCATATTTAAGGTAAATTATTGTCTCTATTTAAAGACTCGTACATTTCTTGTACCGATGTTGTTCTGGACTGAGATTTACCAACATACTTTGGTTTTGCTTATTAGACTGAAAAAATCATGAAAATGAAATATTTTCCTCTAAAATTAATGCACAAATGTAATATTCTCGTGTAAACGTTTTCTCGAACTCAAAGTAAGTCAGTTATTGAAAAAAGTGTCAAAAAATTAAAACGATGTAAATACATTTTACTCTTCTTATTGAACAATGTTATGCACGACGCGTTAATTCGTCTTATTGGGACATTAACAAATTGTTTGATAATGTCTTTACATTTTTTCTTTAGTATCCTTTTATTGTTTGTCGCACATAATATATTTAAATTTAAAAAAGCAATTAGAATTTACATGGACTGTATTTATTTTACGACACCTTTCATATTAAAATGGAATTCTACCAGTTAACCACCAATTTAGTAAACACGTTAGTTATGGGGTAAGACGTGAATTTTTTCTTGTTTTTTCGAAATCTGAATTGATTTTTACTTAACTTAATCAATTTTTTGGATTGTGATGGCAACAAATATAATACATTTTAAAGTAATACATATTTACAAAAGATATAACAGCTCATCTACAGCATTTTGTACAAAAATATTTATGAGATATCACTATTAAGAGAAACAAATCCACAATGAATTGTCATTATTATAAATACGGAAGATTTATGTGACTCAAAAATATTTCTTTAAAAGAATTATGGGTTAGAATTTTACGCTTGTTGATTCTATCCTCGAGGAAAACTGATGGCAGAATAATTTGCAAACAGAAATATGGGCGATGATCGTACAATCAAATGACAATATTTAAATAGTACTAACTCAATGTATCACAGAGTAAGTAAATTGTATTTTTTTAAACAAAAATAGATACGATTTTCCCTATTTTTATATACAGATATAGAAATATGATGTTTTTTCACGTAAATGAAGAAGTATCATAAACCTATTTTAGTATTGTAAGAAGCTCAATTTGTTGATAGTAAAATGAAGTTTGAAAAATATGAGTATAAAATTATTTTCCATAAGCATATCACTCGCTTAAATAAAAATAATAGCTAGTAAATATTCTATCACACTTTAGAGCTAACACTCAATCGAAGAATTGACTTCTATATAAAACATTTCTCTTAATTGTATACAAAAACTATATTCTCCTAATAAATACACCTATTCCTACTAGAACTACTAATGTGAATAAATAGTTTAAATGATAATTTAGAATTTTCAATTTTACAATCTACACATAAAATAAAATATTTTAATATTGTCGCTAAGTTCACACTTACGTAATAAATGTATAAATATTTTATATACAAATTCACAGAAAGGCAATCTTTTTTCAAAATACAAATACATTTGAGATTTTCCCCATTTTCACATCCATTCTCCCATAACGATTCTTTTTAATTATTTTATATATCATGTGTACTTTGAAACAAAATGAAATTCTACTTCTTATAATATTCATATCGGCACAAACTCTCATCTATTTACTGCAGTTTGTGGCCTATTGATAATTGTTATAATTGGCACTATGAGTATGAAGGTTTGTTGATACGTTTTTTCTTTGATTTCCGGTGAAATGTACAAGTGCAATATGTACATACGTTTTCAGAAAAAATATTGGTCTTCACCATTATTGTCTTTATTTTTTAATATTCTCAATATTACAATACTAAATTTTCTCAATTGACAAAATGTAAATATTTTTTTTAGTGAAAATACAATTCATATCTACATTCAACATTTATTGTCCATAATTTCTTCAGTTTATCCAATAGTTAATTAATATTTTCAATCATTTTATTGTCTCATCATTAAATTCTTGATTTTAAAAATGTACTCAATAATTTTATAACAAAACACCTACCATTTATTATTCACAAGACTTCACAACATAATATTGTAGTAGGTATATAAATCCAATAGAGATTTTGAATATTTATTTTGATTGACGGATAACCGTTATTCAATTCAGAAAAATTAGTTACAAATACAACGTTTGACATGAAAATATAAATTTCCATATTAACTCTCAAAAATTATTGTCGAATCATTTCACGTACTTACTTCTTAGAAATTCATCATCATTGTCCTGTTTTCCATATTTTCCGTTTGAGATTTAGCTGAATCGACCAATTTAAATAATCTTAATTATCACTTGTCCATTCTCACCATTTTGTTAGGCTAAATAGAACATTTATATTTTAAGTTGACTGGAAATCTAGTACACGAAACATGAATATTTATTTAACTGAAGATTTTCTCCTCCGTTAGGGAATATCCTATAAGAATACTGATGGACGTTCAGTGGCAGAACTCAGCTTCGCGGCTTCATTGCTTTCTCTTACCGCGGGATTACGTCTACTCCTCATGCGGTATACCACCCGTAAATTTAATCGGAGTATAAGTCGAGCATACGGTGGATCCACGGGACGTAACGAGGAACAAAGGCGTAGACGCCGGGCAGACGCGGGTGAGCGCACTTTATCCCCCAGGAGACTATTCCGCCGACAAACCAACGCTCCTTGTCATCAGGATCACGGCATAAAAGAGGCCCCCCAGAATCGCCCTGTAAAATAGTTATGAAAATAAAATTAATTACCTAACCTAAGAAAGTCTCAAAATTTAAAATTTGTTTTAACGTTCGATAGACCATTATAATTATGCGGTCTCATTGTCATGTGTTTTTTTTTTTTTTTTTAATAAAAAATAAATATTAGTACTTTTATAATTTGCCCAAACATTTCAATTTTGGTGACTATAAAATATATGGTGGTAAAATATTTTTAAAAGTCGTGACACGAAAACGTACCCATAGTTACAAAGTTTATTTATTTATACCATGGTTGCATTCCGCAATCATGCATATATATTACCAAAAATTTATGGATACTAATTTTTGGTACACAAAAAAGTTCGTATTTTAACGTTAACAATCAACATTCGTATTCGATTATTTCCTTATAATTTTAACCCAGTCCTTTCTTTTTACTGGATTTTGGGAATATACAAATTATATTATTATTATTAAAAGTATATCTTTATAGGAAATGTGAGTTAAAATTTTATGCTTGTTGATTCTATCCTTGACGAAAACTGATGGCAAAATAATTTGCAAACCAAAAAATGGGCGATGATCGTACAATCAAATGTCAATATTTAAATAGTACTAACTCAATGTATCACACAGTAAGTAAATTGTATTTTTTTAAAAACAAAAATAGATACGATTTTCCATATTTTTATGTACAGATATAGAAATATGATGTTTTTTACGTAAATAAAGAAGTATCATAAACTTATTTTAGTATTGTAATTGTTGATAGTAAAATGAAGTTAGAAAATTTTGAAAATAAAATTCTTTTCCAAAGTATATCACTCGCCTAAAAAAAATACCCATTAGTTTATTTTTACTGGATTGTGCCACGAAAACGTGTAAAAAACCTTTCGGATAATCATTGTAAAAAGGGTTGTGTAACTTCCCATTGGTAAATATTTGTTCATGAGTGATCAACTAAGCTTTCCACAATTATTAAAATATCAAAATTATTTTTATATTCACAAAATCCAGCGAAAATAAATAAATGTCCGGTAGAAATCATACGAAATATAAGGAAATAATCTGATTGGGATCCACCAAAAACTAATGTTGATTATTAACGTTAATATACAAAATTTTTTACGTGCTGAAAATGAGTATCCCCCAATTTCAGTAGCATATACACGATCGTTGAATGCAGCCCTGGTGTAAATAAACAAACTTATTAACAATAGGCACGTTTTCGTGTAACTACTTGAAAAAATATTTTGCTCTATAGGGGACGTCTATGTATTAATTTGTCAAAGACCTTAGTGGTTTTCACCAGCAATCTGCATAAATAATAACAAAATAAAGGACTAACTTGACATGCATCCTTGCCACCTTCTGGATATCCAGCACATATCATTCCTTCTGTAACATTAAGGTCTCGGTGCTCCAACCAGGAGTTGCATAGTTCTCTGTTGAGGACTGGAACTTGTACTTCATTCACAGCGGGTTCATATTCTGACACTGGAAACAGTATTAATTAATATTTATTTAGTCTACAACAACCAGCAGAATATATTTGGTGGAGCTAAAGACGCAAGAAAAGAAACAAGACGGGACCCCTCGAGACGTCCGGTGAGCCTTGGTAGCGATGTGGGAAAGAGCAATGAAATCGTTTTTGGTGTTTGCCATATAAATAGATATGTGATTTGTAAAATGATAAAACTGCAAACAGCATTATTTATAAAGGTGCATAATTTTACTAACTATCTTTGTCTTCTCTTTTGCCCCAACCGATGACAGTACAAAGTGTCCCCTCAGGCAGGAGACGAGTTGATGGTGGGAGGCAAACAGGCAGCAGTTGTTCGTGGAAAGTCACTCGGGAAGCAAGCTGTAAAAAACATTAATTTTCAAAAATAAGTCAGAGAATAACAATTTTTTTTTCATTTTTTGCACCACAACAGGCCAGGAGGCCCAATTACAGTGGTGAATTACATTACAGAACAACCAGGCTTGAGAAAAATCACATTTTAATTTTTGTGTTCTCACCGGGAATCGAACCCGGAACCTTCCGTGCGTGAGTCAAGCGTCTTGACCACTACACCACGGAGGCCATGATGCACAAAGATTTGTAAAACACAGCATCATAAACTAGACATAATTTAAAATATGATTATCATTTTTTAACTGCAAGGTGTTTATAAAAACGAAGTTTAGCATTTAATAAAATCGCTACTCATATAACACAAATGAATTTGTAATTGTTTGGTGTCATTTTGAAAAAGATTTCAGTTTTAAAAGCTATTCTTGTTTGTTAGGATAGACGTTTAGATAAGAAAGTTGTGTGTTCGATCACGTCGGGGTCACCACTTTAGAAGTAGGTGAGGTACGGAGAAAAGTGACATGCGCGTTAATTTTCGAGTCCGTTTATTGACTGAATGAGAGAAATGTTTCATCAGAGTGCACCCTAATAATATTATGTCGTATAAAGGCATGAGTGAAGGGGGTGGTTGATCCGCAAAAGACGCATGTGGCGTTCCCCTTTTTGTAGTTTTGAAAAATTTCGCTAGGATTTGGCAGAAAAATTATAATAATAATATAAGCTATGGTTAATTCGTTGCATTATGTAGTAATTTCTGGCTTTTATGATTGGCCAACTGTGGTGGGGGAATAGGAAGACAATCTAAACATATACAACAAATGTGTTTTTTTGTAAAAAAAAAAATTCGCATAAAACCAAATGTTGGGATGTGGTTGGGATTCATATTATGTCCAAGAAAAAATAAGCTAAAGCCTAATATCTGTCAGTACTCATCTTCGTTATTTAGTATGATATTAAATAAACAATATTTAGAGTTTCACGAACCTGAAAAAGAGCTACATCATTGTCATGCGCGACTCCCAAACTATAAAGTGGATGAGGAAGCACTCTTCGGACTTTCATCTTCTGGCCGTAGTAGGAATGGGCGTGTCTTCGAGTGATTCCGAGCTGAATTGTCCATCCGGATACATCAGAATGACTGAAAATATTTTAAAATTCAATATTTATACTAATTTTAATTTTATTGGCTATATTGCAAGAAGTTCATTCAAAATGTCTTAATTCAGATCTAGGTATATGATATATTGTGTAGAGATTATCTTAAATCTTATCATACAATTTCTGAGATAAAGCTTTGGATTTAATAAAAATAAGATAAAAGATCACTGCATTATTACTTTTTTGTTTTATTCTGCTTGATCTAAATGTACAATTATGTCGTACAAAAAACCGCAGACGCATATGTGCGCTCTTGATGTCTGGCTCAAGGCAGAAAATATATTTGCTTATACTTGCCGCTGACAGGATTCCCGTGGAACCGCTGCGATGATTATTTTCAATATATAACAGAACGGCTGAGGTATCATAAATCACGTTTTCCTTGGAATTAAGGCAAAAAGGTTAATACAAAAAAAAACTGTTATTTTTAATTCCCATGGATTCTCATTAAAATGTGTACACAACATGAATAGTGGGGTAAAGCTCTAAAAATTAAATCTAATTTCGGCATTATTAATTTTTGTTTACTCATTTTTTTCCACAAAATAAACAATGATTAATAATAAAAATACTGTGACCTCATGGGGTGACCCGTGCCGAAGACACTTAACAATATACTTTAAAAAAAAATAATTCACATATGAGAATATACAAAGAAGACTTAATATACAGAGATTATTAACAAAATGTTCAGACAGTTTTAAACACTACGTATTTATGTTTGTATTTCATTTATGTGTAGCTACATTATTTATATTATAAAACGGACAGTAAAAAACTGTGTCTGATTGCGCCCAATGATCTTTATTGTAATATTTACGGTCACATAAATATCTGAAATTTTGAAAACCATAGCAAAAAGGAAATGATTAACTAATTTAATAAAATGATAGAACTTTTGAAGCTAAAATGATTGAAATTTTGTTTAAAACAATTTGTTTACATGTTCGCCCAATTTTGTTTCAAATGAAAGAAATGACAATTTCAATAATGCAAATATTTTTTTTTACGGTTGATACGTCGTGTCGTGCGTTAAATTTTCTTCTTGCTATTAATTAATTTGAGAATGATTTTAAATATTGTACTAAAAAAATAGTTCGGTATCCTCTTCTTTAAATAATACGACGGCGACGTTCAGTCCAAATTTATGTAACATTTTTTATCTGCATTAGTTACTGGGTTGGGAGAAAGAAAAAAAAAGTAGGACATGAAATAACAGGAATCGGAATTCTAAGTACTATTCAACCATTCTCACCGCCTATGATTAGAATAATTTTGTAAATTATACATACATACTCACAATTTAAAGTTGCTATTAAGAAATGGATGGTGGAGGTGGGTTGCACACGGATCGATGAGTGGATCAAGCCAAATAGGTAAAATGTGTGTACTGTTTATGAAATTTGGTCTATTGGACTATATAAATTGGTTATGTTTTTTATGATTATTTTAGTTTATATTGTTTATTATGTTCTTGATAATTAGGTTAATTAGATAAATTACTTTTTAATTTTAACTAATTTAAGACATGTTTCACATTTTATAAAATGTTTCCCTCGGCACGGGACACACCCCAGTGAGGGAACATTATTCAGTATAAAAAATACAAACAATGTAAAAGTATAAATAAATACGTTTTAATCTAATAGATATCAACAGATTCTGCATTTGTAGATATGTACTCACTTTCCGACGCAGTGAGAAGCCGTGAGTACCCATTGATCTGCAATAAGCACTCCCGCACAGTAAAATACCTCTTCCGGTCCTCCTAAGATGGCTGCCAAGAAAGGCCACTCTCCGGGAGCTGCTTCCACTCCTCCGATGATACGGTTAGTCGGTTTAGCATACACCTGTCTAGTTTTACCACAAACTAGAACAAAAAGATGATTAGTTAGTCCCTTTTTTGTGTAATGTTTTAAGATAACATTTTTTGTGTCAGTTTGTTCCAGTTATCCACAAACCTACCGTTTAGAAAATAAAAACTTATCAAGAACGTGTAACTTCTCCATATAAATTAATAAATTGAACTCAGGCGGCTTTTCCTCGTAGTTCAAAAGCCTCGCGCACAGGGGTTCGATTCCTAGGCCGCGATTATGAACGCTATCTTCATCGGTACATATCGAGAAGGTATAACGTAAAATCTATATTTATATACGAAAATGTGTATATCTTCATAAAACTTCGAAGTGTTTTCGTCGGTAACCTAACCTAACGGTAAAAAAACATACGCTTTCATACAATACGAAAGCCAGTGAATAGTTTTTTTGCTGACCTCTAAAAAATAATTTCGACTTGTGGGGTTTGTGAATATTACGATTGAAATACTACTAGTGTTTCTCACATGGAAGAGAAATCCTAGAGATTTTAATTTGTTTATTAGAATAACACGTGTAACCAGCAGTGGCTAACGGTGATTTTATTTACGGGTAAGCTATAAAAAATACCACTTATTTGTACCTACATAGTAGCCTACATAATATAATGTAAGTTATATTTACTATAAATTGCTATTTTTATGTGGTTCTGTGTAAAACAACAACCCTCATATATAAAATCAACTCAAGCGACGTAACTTCGTGATATGTCATATTGTGTATAACTTATAGAAAGTTTATAAAAAATAGCACAATGAATTCAGTCAGTATAAGTTATTCTCATAACGATTGATATGTCAACTGGCCGATTTGTTTTAGAAATAAATAATGCCAAAAACGGGCGCGTCGAGCGCCACATGTGTTGCGAGTCATATGATGAAAGTATCATCTCAATGAAAAATAGACCTTAAGAAACACTGTTTTCCAAATCGAGAATCTTCAAAGAATATGTGGAATCTGCAAGTTTACTCTCGGAAAAAAATCCCGCGACTGGGTTTAAGATGTTTAAAATATAGTACATTTATTTGTATGAAGAAATAAGCTGGAGTGATCGGCTAGTTCCTTGGCTCATTGCTGGCGCTGGGCGCGCTTTATCAATATTTTTATTTGTGTTTGGAGAAAAATACAAATCATGACAATGATTTATAAGAAATAGTAATTATTTGTTTGTTTTTCCGTAAATAAAGTAACCGTAAAACATTATTATGGATAGTTAAATATGATAGTAAGTTGCGCATAATCGCTTCTATACACGGTTCGCCCCTGGTAACCCGTGAGTTAGTGGTTTACAAAAAAGAACATAAAAATAAACTTGTAGAACACAGTGTTTTTGTTCACGATACACAATATTTAGGATATGAATAATGACCGTAATCAGTGCAGACTAGATCTACGTTGAGCGAAGTGGCCGCGCAAGTCCTAAACTCCTTGAGCATATTGGTTTCCCTCTCCCTGTACATTCTCCACAGTGAAGGGTCTCTCTGTCTGGCCGCTTGGGACGACTCCTTCCCGTCGACAAAAGTCAGCTGGCTGAAGTTTGCCGAGCTGTTGAAGATACAAAAAATAAGAATTATAATCCATTTATTTATCTCGGTGCAAAGTAATTATTACAGAATATTGTTATCAAAATAACAACAATAATACGCGTATTCAGTAGCGCTTTCTCTATATTAATACATCTTCATACGCACGCCCGTCGATTATTCCGACTTTTGACATTTCCATCCCCAAATACTTGTTGGGTTTGTCCATGTCATGTCTTTCTCGGTCATCCTCTATTTCTGCATCCATCAACGTTCGCATTGTTAACCTTTTTATCAGTTCTTTCGCTGTCCATTCGTCCTGTTCAATCCAACGCAGAGCTTCTTTCTTGATTTTGTCGATAATGCTTATCTCAGCTTCACATAATATAGGGATCTCGACATTTGCGCATCTATCGTACATAGTTTTACCACACATTCGCCTGAGAGATCGCATTAAAAAATCACATGTTTAAATAAAATATACAACATATAATTACGGAATGTTTTTTTGTATATAGCACTGTATTTTGGCCATTAGTCACGTACTTATCTTTATGCTGCTGCAGGTTTATTCTGTCACGATTTCGTTTCGTAAGTTCGTTCGATCGTCACATATTTATCTTACTCTAACGCAATAAAAACCGTATTTTGCTCTCGTTTCCGCTCATATAGTACAAATGAATTAACAAAACGAATTAGTTACTGAATAGCCAGACTTTGTATTCAGGAAAGTATAAAAAATGTCAAGGCAGGCTGATTTAAAAAATATTTCATCACTAGCGTCATCTGTCCGCTATATTTTTAAAATGTTTTTTTTTTGTTTTGGGCATAGTCCCTCATGCACATAATAAGGGCTTCATATATGCATTAAATGCACCATATATCCATTACCCGTAATAAAGGCAAGTTGATCAGCCTTACACTTCAGGTGCCAGTCCAGTAAAAAGAAGCACTATGTTTTTAATCAATATTTAAATGGCATTTCCGGAGATAAATTCTAAGCATTGGCTGGTATGGCGGCCTCCGTGGTGTAGTGGTCAAGACGCTTGACTCACATACGGAAGGTTCCGGGTTCAATTCCCGATGAGAACACAAAAAAAAATTAAATGTTTTTTTTCTCAAGCCTGGGTGTTCTGTGATTTAATTCACCACTGTAATTGGGCCCCCTGGCCTGTTGTGGTGCAAAAAAAAGAAAAAAAAAAAAAGCATTCCTTCAAGTTTGATTTATCTGTAGGAAATTTGTATTGAAGAAGAGTGTCAAATAAACGATTTTCGTGATGTTTAAAGTTATATTTTGCGAAATGCTAGTTCTCTGACAGCCAACAATGGAATGAATTGTGCAACCAACTTCATGTAATATTTATAATATTCATGAAGATTGTCGACAATAATTAAATTAGTAAATTCATTAGATTATTTTCATCTCTAATTAGAACAAATAATGTTCATAATAACATATAATTGGAGAGAATAATTTGACAAGGAGCAAGTTCCGGCAAGTGGTTAGGGCAGGTACAAAATATTCCATGAAAGACAGAGCCTGCCCCGGCCTTTTCCTGGCTGCGGCCCTGTCTTTATGTTATATAATAAACACAATACCTAATTTTATTAATGGGGAAATATTCATTTTCATGCCCCGACCTGCAAAAAAGACCCTTGTTAAATCTTGACTCTTGAATACGAAATTAATACAAAATATAAATATACGAGGCATATCGAGAAAGTTATAGTACTGATTAGTTCTCGTGCTCTGAGATTTTTTTTTCAAAAGTTAGGGAGTAGGGAGTTAAGTAGTAGGGGATCTCCTGAACACAACAAGCACCGGCGACCCTCGTTAGTACCAAAACTTGCCTCGTAGTGTTTCTGTGAAAGATGTCAATAAGGAATCCCGCCAAGTGCAAAGTGTGCGCTGTAATAAGGTAAGGCAACTCGCGAGTTCCTTGAGCGGTTGAATTGGAACGTGAAAGTTTTTTGAGCTCCATTGTGACTAGTGATGAAACATGGGTGGCTCATTACTGCAGCATGGTACTGTGAGACCCTACAAAAGCTCAAAAAGCAATTCAAAACAAACGGAGGGAATGTTGACAAAGGGAGTATATTTTTTGCATGACAACGCCCGCCCGCACACGGCTAACGCCACAATACAGCGACAATATTGATAGTAAAATAAATGTTTACTGCCATTTGTATGTTTTGGATGTCGGCTTTACCCTGAGAAGTGGGAACCCGAGTAGCCTAGCTGGACCATCCGCATTCCAAACATTTACAAATTCCATATTAAAAATAAAACTGTCAGTTTTTGATTTTTACTGAAAACGTAATATGTCTACTGTGATCACCACATGATAAACTGATAATAACCACATCTATTTATTCAGTTAAAATACTCAAAGACACCGCATTTAGAAAAAAAACCGCATCATTACAGCATAGAATATTGAAGCGAGGGAGAACACTTCAAGCAGGTAAGTCGATTTCCATTAAATCAAGTAGCAATAAACGTCTTTAGTAATGTGTGTGTTGGTTGATCTTGTTAAACCATCTTTGATTAGTTCATGCGCTCTCTAGCTATCGAAAAAAACATTTTTTACGCCTCTCTCTCGCGTCATCACCTGGATTGAATATTGCAGTAAAGAATTATGAAAACCCAATGTTGGATATACAGATTTTTCTAGATTCCGTATGCTGTCTAGAAAAATCCAATTATAATGAGCCGGTACAAAATTTACCTATATTTTAGTTAAAAATTATTTCGAATTTTCAACTCAGAATGTGCCTTAATAGTTGTGTAAAATTTTTAACTTCTTTCGCAGAAAAAAATGGGAACTATCATGTACGCAGATAATTAAAGAACCACCCTACAAATGTAATTTTTTGTACGAAGTTTAGTTGACTATATTACTGAAAATTGGAAATCTTTCGCCGTAGTACCTACGTCAATTCACCGTTCTGCGAGTTCCTTTCCACTACTACACCTACGCTTTATTATTTGAGATAAATTATTTTGACTTTCGATTGAGGTAAGAAAATTATACCTCTAAGAAGCAAGGCCAAGTGCTTTACAATTGTTTGCTTTTGCGGCTTACTTAGTTTTGCGGCTTCTTTGGAACGTATCTACCCCCCTTTGTTTCGACAAATCAAATACTTAAGTAGCTGATAACTGGTTGAGAAAATTTATTGGTTTAATCAATGTGATAATAATCGAAAAATTACACACATATGTGAAATAGATATGTGGGATTCATAGTCTATTGATCAATGACACACTGACGTGCAATCATTTCACCTGAAATATAAATCAACGACCGATGAAGCGAGTCATAATTTTATTTTGAATTAAATACATTATACTCTGAAAGACTAACAGTATTTCACATAACGATGAGAGCAACGTCTTGCAGTACAATAACATCGTTCCTACCATGGAGACATAAAGAACAAAGGAACGTGGCCTATAAAGAGACCACATGGCGTGGTAACGAATAATCAGCTCAGTCAGCCCAAACAGCATGTAGTTTAAATGCAGCCAATTCAATTTCTCATCGCCTTAACACTCGCGCGACATAATCCAATTCATTATTTACTCGCCATGTAATAATAACACCCATCAAATATCAACCGTGCCTCTTCTGTCAATCTTCAACTGGGGTAGGAGCTCCAATCCTCAAAAATCTTATTCTTACAATGGTGACCCCACCATGATTCGATTTGTACCTAAATACATAAATAAATACAGAAGTTTGCTGCTGTAATAATATGTTTTATTGAGAAACGTATTTAAAACGAGAAATCTTTTAAAATTAAGCATATTTTCAAAATACGTTCCAACGTCATTGTATTTTTTTTAATCCACAGTTTTCATAGAACGTCTAGGAGAAAAAATTAAAGCCACAGTAAATAAGCCAGAAAAATTCGTGAAAATTGTTTTGGCTAAGAGCTTGTTCAGAAGGGGCAAATTCGCCGCGAAACGTTTCGCGCGAATTCATTCGCGCGTTAGCGAGATACTAGGCGCTAATACATCGCGTCCACAAGCATCGCGCGAATTAAAAAAAAAAAAATCTATGAAATACTGTCCAGTAAAATAAAATAAAAATTGCTGATTATTAGTAGCATAAAAAATACAGTAAATTTGTAATTTTGAATTCCCGCAAAAACGGTGATTCCATTGGCGTGGCCCCTATAATACGTCATTGATTCATGTTTATTTGTTCGTGGCCATTGAAATTTGTGCACAACAATATCACGAATCTTGACGTCATAACAACCAAGGCCAAACACGTCGCGTTTTTCTACGAACGTATTTTTGTTGAATTTCTTTTTACATTTATGTGTGAAAAAATTTCTCCACAATATCCACATTGATTTTGAAAATACAATTTACTATTTTAAATCCATTTCATATACTTTTATCGGTATTCGTAGTATTTGATATTTCCATTTCCATGGGACTACGGAAATGGAATATTGCTGTATCAATATTAAAGGTATACCTTTCCGGGAATTGTGTGCGGGACCTCAAGTATGGTAGGCGATCGTGCTAAACAATAGGCGACTTATCGTCATTTGATTTCCGTATTGAATTTTGCCCAAAAGTAGCTATCGGTACTCTTTTTCCATGTATACATTTCCAACACGAAAGATTACAACTAAAAAACAACTTTTTGGAATACTTTAAAACAATGAGATTATAAGTGTATAATATTTTCATATAAAATTTTTAAAAATGTTTGTAGTCTTACCTGTAACCCAGCATAGCACATACCGACGCTGGCGAAGATGTGTCCCAGTGCGCCACGCACGCTGGTAGCCATTTCTGTTCCTGGGGTCGGAATAGTTGGAGCTGTCCTCTTGCTACGTCTCCATTACTTTCGCTCAGTCTTACTATAAATTAAAATAACGGACACATGTATAAGTATCATTGCATTTGAACGGGGAAGACGAAATTCAGCATTTTTAAATATTTATAAATGTTCAAGTTACTTGGAGTTTGGATCTGTTGTGTGGAGCCCACAATACATAACATACATGGAAAAGATTGTAAATTTTCAACGAAATTTTAAAATATACCCAGATTATAAAAAAAACAATAAAACTCTTTGCACTTACAGCCAATCTACTAAACAAAAAATCTTTTTTTACCCTTAAAAAAAGACGCACAATATCTAAATTATATTATTACTTATGGTTAGGCGTTGTAAATAACTCACTATTATAAAATGGGAATAAAGTTGCGAAATAACTCAAATATAGCGCTTACTTTCAAAAGTGATATACATCACCATCGCACACGATCTCATAACTGTCTACATTTACCCCCTGTACACTCCTCTAAATTCGGACTGAGGTCACTTCTCTACATTGCCTCTACTCAATATAACCTCCTGCCTATTCACCTTAAATAAATATCTTACCAGTCTACAAATGGAAATCAAATAACACTAAAAAATCATCTCCTTAAATTATTTCTCGATAATCCTTGACCTATGTAAGTTAATGTTAAATAATATATTATAATTTGTTTTTTAAAAGGTCTGCGAGATATATCCAGAAAGTCACAAATAAACTATGTACAACAGGCAATTGACGTTGGGTCCCACCACATAGACAATTTCAATTCCTTTAAATATTTAGGTACTGAAATGACTAATGATAACAATTATAGTACCGAGATTGGAGCACGGCTATCGGCAGCAAACAGATGTTATTATGGCTTGTTTAAACATCTGGGATCCAAATTGCTCACTAGAAAAACTAAGACCATTATTTACAAAACTCTCCTCAGACTGGTCATTACATATGGAGCCGAATGCTGAGTTATGACTAAAAGATATGAAAATATGGTATTAGTATTCGAAAGAAAAATATTTAGGAAGATATTTGGTGCTGTCAACCAAAACGGAGTGTGGAGAAGAGGTTTAATCATGAATTAGAGGCACTGTATGGCGAACCCAACATTGCACAATTCATCAAAATAAGAAGATTACAATGGTTGGGTCATGTGCACAGAATGAATGATAACCGCACCCCAAAAAATATTATTTATACCACCCCGGAAGGCAGACGAAGCAGAGGCAGACCAAAATTAAGATGACTGGATAATTTCATTTATTTCATTTTCATTTATTTATTCAGATATTTAGAACATTACAGAAAAAGACCCAATTCATTCTAAATACAATAATAAATCACAAATTACAGTAGATAATTATGTTATTAAAATAATATAACAAAATGTAAAAAGAAAAATTAAATGTTAGAAAGTGCTTTCCTAAGGGAAGGCCCACTGTCGTGAAATATGTCGACATCCGAGGCGATGCGATTAAGTAGCAAGATTGCCCTACCAACCGGCATAACCATTGGCAGGTTGGTTCTGCATCGCGGTAGGTAAAACAATCGATGCTGTCTTTGTCGAAGATAGTTATCAGGTACGAACAGACCTACATCCATCAGAATTTCTGAGTTATGTATGCGACCACCGATCACCTGGAAAAAGTGAACACCCAAATGAACGTCCCTCCTCCTCCATAATGACTGATAGCCTAGCATTCCCAGTAAAAAGTCAGTTGGGAAGAGCCAAGGATAATATCCACACTCTTTAAGGTACAGATAGCGCAGAAATTTTTTCTGCACTCTCTCCACCATCAAAGAGTATCGAGTCTCATGTGGCGACCAAATAATGGAACTAAACTCCAAACGACTTCTTACCAAGGAATTATACAATGTCCTCAAAATCTGAGTGTTAGAAAAGATCTTGGCATTTCTAAGAACAAAACCAAGCATTTTAAGGGAGTCATTACATAGATTAACTATATGAAGATTAAAAGATAACTGAGCATCAAACAACACCCCGAGATCTCTGGACGTTGAAACCCTTTCAAGTCTTACTCCGTCCATGAGATAACGATAGTATATTGTTTTGGATGCTCTTGTGTATGCCATTACAAAACATTTGGAAACATTGAAGAACAATTTGTTTTGTTTGCTCCATTGAATTATATTTTGAATGTCACACTGAAGTTTAATACAATCAGAAGAAGTCAGTATTTCACAAAAAATTTTTAGGTCGTCAGCAAATAAGAGAAAATTACAAAATTTTATGACTTTACCAATATCATTTATAAAGATTAAAAATAACAATGGTCCCAAATTAGATCCTTGAGGAACCCCTGAAGAGGTATTAAATGTTTCAGATTGATACAGTCCATATGACACATATTGCTTACGATCTGTAAGATAATTTGTGAATAGCTTCAGAAGAATGTCGCTAAAGCCAATCCTCTGAAGTTTCAGAAGCAAAAGTTGGTGATCTACCTTATCAAACGCTTTGGAAAAATCGTTGTACGAACAGTCTACTTGAGCACCTTTGTCGAGTGACTTAGTGACAAAATTCGTAAACACCATCAAATTTGTATTGGTTGAACGCCCAGGCCGAAATCCATGTTGTTCGTTTGATATGAATGGTTCTAATTGGGGATAGACAAAATGATATATCAACCATTCAAATGCCTTAAATAATGTGGAAAGTGACATAAGAGCGATTGGCCTGACGAACTGGATAAAAGCCGAGAGGTGCAGGAACGAATGGAGACAAATTCTGGAGGAGGCTAGGGCACACAATGGGCTGTAGCGCCACTGATGATGATGAAATGTATTTTTATCTGATAATCTTTAATTGTATCCCAGAATGAGTTTGCTAACTCATAGGAATTATGTTTTGTACATTTTTGTATTTTGAAATAAAAAAATATTTAAAAAAAGGGGTTCGAATCTCGAGGATGAGTCCACGACACTAGCGACAGGACCACAACCCGGTTTATTAAATGTATCTGCGTACACGAATTAGTTTAAAAAAAACAGACCGTCAATAATTTTGATAATTATTTATAACAATACTAACTAAGGTATATTTTAATGATTTATTGATTAAGTATTGAAAATTACGTTCATCGCTTTGTTAAATTATTGGGAATGTAAATTGATGAAACATTTGGAAAAGACTTAAATGGGTAAAAACTGAAGACAACTTACTATGTAACTTTCTGCGAAATGTGAAAAAATCGCAATCCTGAAATTACCTCAAAGTTATAAGACTAATGAGACTGCTAATTAAAAGTTGGGGAAGTTTCTGGGCGATAAATAAGGAGAACTTTAATCGAACCATACTGGATAGAAACAAAACTCAAGTAGTCTCATCTCGTGTATATTTATTTTGTGGCTTAATAAAATAAACAAAGACGTTTAATGCGAAATAGGACTTGGAAAGTTTAAATACGAACTTACAAGAGCAAAACATCTCTAAACCCGCAATTAAGTTTTACATCGACTGGTAAATAGTCAACATTTAATAAAACCTTATAAAGTTGTGTACATATAAAGCCATTTTAATGACGAGCGGCTTTTTAAAAAAGCAGGGTTGCCATAAAGTGTAATTAAGCGTATTAAATTAGTTTACCACCCGGAAATAATGAAATGAATCAGTAACGGCCGGTAGCCGACCGAAACTGTACGTTACTCGCTCGAAAAATGAACAGGGGAGAGTCTGCGGGCAACAAAAGACAATATAAAACATTTCGTATCATCATCATAATTATTCCCCTTTCCGCATAGGGCACCGCATTAGTAAACCAAATGCAGCGTGTTTCAATTATCTGTTACATGAAGGTAAGGTGATCCGTCCTACACGTCAGCTGCCAGTTTCAGTTTGAACCACCTTTAAAATTATTTTACGACCGTCCAAAATAAAATGTTAAAATTAGACAACCTAGAAATCTTAGAAATTAAAAAAGCGATTCATAATAAGAAAACAATAATTAATAACCAAATAAACAATATTTCTTTTAGTCCTCTCCTGTCTTACTTCGAAAATAATGATATCAAATTACCACCCGTGTAAGGAAAACACGCCTTGATTTATTGGGTCCACGTGTAGTATTACGCGAACACGATAAAAAAAGGAATAAATTCATTAGTTACGTAAACCTTGACGAAGAAGCTTAATTGCTTTGAAACCGGTCGGTGGAAAATAAAAATTAGTGGTTAAAAACAAAGTTGTTTTATTTATTTTATTACATCTTCATACAATTTAAAATGAAATCTATCATATAATACCTGATAAATATAATACATAATACCTAACTTAATTCGATATTTATTTAATGGAAAGTTTATGGTCTCATGGGCTAGTATTCTAAACGAAATTATAGCGCGGTATAGCGCGTTTTTACGTACTAAATACGCATTATAGCGCGCTGTAAACGCGTTCGGAATACCAGCCCTGGTAGTGTTACGGATTCATGAATCGGAGGTCCGAAGGGCTACCCTCTACAACTAGGTTATCTTCGCCATTTTCTGACCATTTAAAAAAATATTTCACAAGAACATAAATATTTATTTTTACAAGGAAAATAAAATATTGAAATGTGTTATAGATTTAATATGGCAAACTTTTGAAAGAAAATATCTGCGTGGGAGAACTTCACAGATTAATCCACTAGACACTTGATTATGTCTCCTTAGCATAGTTTACTGTTCCAAGTGTCGCATTCAAAAGGTAAGTAGACTCTCCCTAAAGTTAAGCGCCTTGTGTAATATTGTGTATAAGCTATAAGAGGGTTATAAAAATAAATAAAAGTATGAAAGTGAGATTTCGTGGAAATAAAACGTTTTCGCTAACATTCTTAATTCCTTTGGCTATAGCTGAAATTTCCATATTAAAGCTGCATAAGAAATATAATTACGCTCGAGTTAAATAACCATTAGCCGCTTTCTCGAGACTGTAAACGGAATTGTTTATGCTCCGAGCTTATAACTGGAAAATTCTTTCATAATTCTGAGAATAAATCCCTCTTACTTTCGGGAATTAAATTAAATTCAAAACTCTATTTAAACATCGTAAAACTAACTGTAGAGGAATATTCCATTAAGCGGGACCAACGTTTGGTGTACCCATGAATAAATTTCACTAGCGTTTTTGTTTTTGTAATATTGTGAGGAAATGAATGTATTAATGTCCGCCATAAATATCACCATACTGGCTAACTATAAAGAGACACATTTTTAAATTTTATGTTACCCGTTTATGTATAAAATTAA
Source organism: Micrasema longulum (assembly GCF_059751315.1). Lineage (NCBI taxonomy): Eukaryota > Metazoa > Arthropoda > Insecta > Trichoptera > Brachycentridae > Micrasema > Micrasema longulum. Next base: position 164,315 of record NW_028280340.1, read on the forward strand.
TTTCTTGTTATTTTACTAATACGTATTTATGTAAATGCAATATGAGCATGATTGTACCTACATAAATGCGCAATTCGACGCAGCAAAATTAAAAGGTTTTTAAGAAAAAATATTTCTGACGTATTGACGTGTTGTACTCGTAGAAATTTCGTAAAAAATAAATATCATTTCGTTTATATATTGGTTTTGACACTTGACACACATGTACAATTTTTATGCGTAGGAGGGTATATTGCCTTAAGGCGATTTCTTCCTACCTACCCAAACGTTTGATGTGAAAAACTACACGGTATTTCTTTATATTTTTCTCTTGATTCTATCAATTATTTGAAGCAAAAGGTATTGCAAGGTGTTTAAAATTATTGTAAATTATTCAAGATTTGAATATGATACGTGGAAACATTTTTGTCCAGTTTTAAATCGATGCGTCATGTTTTATTAAATACTCTAAGCATTTGTATGGCATCGACGGGCGGCATGGAGATAAGTTAATCTAAATTGGCACCGCCGATAACGGTGTTCTAACAGCCGCAGCCATGTGTAAATAAACAAGACATACCGCGCATCCTTATGCGCGATGGTGATTTCTCAACCAGCTTCTTCCACCCTGTATACGTACCTTGTCCAGAAATCACCCTTAACATCGCTCGTCCGCGAAATTCGGGTTTCCGAAATATCGGCAAATCTGTTGGCGCATGTAGGCGTTTGCTGTTCAAACAGAAGTGTGGGATCTGACTTTCCCGCGCTCCGTAAACATTTACCGTTCGTATATTTTTATGCGCAAAACTTTTTCAATATTCGGCTCAAGATGAGAAAACGACGGATAAGTTTATAAATTGATATCTTGATAATGGATCTATGCATATAAATCTTCCTCTCAGCCATTTTACGCCACACCTAACTTATATGGATCGGGTCGAGAAATAAGTTCTCGAGTAATGTTGCAATAACGTTGTTCGATATCGAAACCGTATCTAATTTTTTACTACCAAGAGTTTTTCTGCGTTAAAAAATAATACGTATAATTTCAAATTTGTTGCAACAGGGCGGTAAACAATTTCCGAGAAGAGAAAATGGAAGTCTAGGCATTTACAAGGCTTATAGCCTGTCATTGGCTGTTTAATTTTTTTTTTTTTTTTATTATTTTTATTTCACAGTTTAAGTGGCAACTTTCCATACTGTGTAACATTCACCATTCTGCCTATGTTTAAACATCCACATTTACCCAACTCTTCCATCTTTTGACTTTTGTGAAGTAAAAGAGCTGAAACCTTTATGATGTGGGTGAGTTTCATCTGGCTGAACCAATTCACCTACTAGGCAACGCCTGAAAATAAGAATTTGGACTTACTCAAAACATTGTTGACGTATTATTTCATTTCAGGGTTTTGAAATAAAATAGCGTTATGCAGATGTGATTTGAATGGTTATTACAAATTAGATAAACCGTCGATAGATGTGATGATTTTATTCATAATTTTAAGTAAATTGTTAAGATACACAAAATACAGGGCTATTATTTATCCAGTTTTATTTTTATATCTCAACTGCTACCGATTATGTTGTATAAATAAATATGAAGGTACATTTACATTGAATAGTGGAGTTCAAAGATTGAACCCTGAGGTACGACGTACGACCATGTACCTACCACGCAGCGCCGCTCTCCGCAGTTTGCCTCGCGGACGATCTCGATCAGTTCAGTTCATCTAGCTGTGAGGTGAAATTAAAGTTAACAGACACTTACAGCAGTTCCTCTCATCTTGCCCCCACGGACAGTCGACCTTCCCGTCACAGACGTGGCTCTGCGCCATGCAGCGCCGCTCCCCGCAGTGGATGGTCCCTCGGCCGCAGCTCTTGCAGTTTAGCTCGTCAGTCTGGTCCAGGCAGTCCACGTGGCCGTCACAGCGCCAGTCTGCGGGGATGCAGCGCTTCGTGTCGCACTGGAAGCCCGTAGGACAGACTGGAAAAAACAAATATCAGTATTCATTTGACCTTTTTAGTTTAAATCGCCACATCTCGTTCGAATCATTGTGTAGCGAATCCAGCATAAATTGGATGGAATCAATGCTTCCGTGAAAGTTTGACATCTAAACAACCAGTATCTATTTTTTTATAATATAATATAATAAAAACTGCTACAAGTTAACTAATATTTTTCATAACCAGAGAGTTTTTAATTTGTTTGTTGTTAATCGTGGCAATGTGGTTAGTTCATTGTTCATTTAATAATAACTTCTAAAAAATTTTGCCAAACCCACACATAACCTTTCCCTACGCAGTTGTGCGCTAAGAGATGTAAAAATCATTGCGCTCCATCTAATTCTGGAATAAGGAACTGCGTAAGTCAGTTGATTCATATGAGGCGGTTCTCCAGTACTGAATTCACACGTCCGCGCACGCGCAAATTGAGATTTTACAAGCTCTGTGGAAGCAGTTCTACCAAACCAATCCATGCTTATTTTTCAAATAAAGTGACTGATTTATAACAAATTTAGCACTTAAATCGGTTCACACGATGTTATTATGATACTAAACTATGAAATATGACTCTTTTGGGGTGAAATTATGGCATGAAATCGCCTTTCAGTTTATTTCAAAGCACTTAACTCTAATGACTGTAATGGTAGTAGGTTTATATTTTACCTATATACCTAGTACCGAGTGACTGCTCCCCTATTCGGAAACCTCACCGCACGCCCCTGGTACCCAGCCAGTTTCCAATCATGAGGGGTATTATTATACTATTTGCAGTGAATCATCAAGGTTTATTACATGACGGCAAGATGATCAGTTTACAAATCAGATGTCCGGTAAGTTAATTATTAAAACTATGTATGGTATTATAGTTAGCAATGGTTTAAAAACCGTCTTTGTTACTATTATCGGAAATAGAATCCTGGATTTATGCATAAAAGTCAAATGAGTTAACCATTACACCGCGTGGGAGACATACTGTATATGGTAAGTAGTATTTGAAATTACGAAATAATTTTATCAAAATAAAATAAAAATTCCTAGAGAAAAAATAAGATTTCCTTGTACGTATAAGTCCAAAGTCCTTTTAAAGGCGAATTCAGCCCCTTTGAGTGGCACTTGTCCGCATCACTTTTCTCGGGTGGATACATAAAATATAATCTTCAACATAAACCCTTGTAACTTTCATAGGTATCAATTAAATATATTAGCGTACTTATTTAGTTGTTTATGGAAGCAAAAAGGCTACCGGTGTAATTTCAGATTTATTTTACTATCCCCAAGAAATAAAAACGACGCCTTGGCCTACTTTTAATACTGTATGATCAATCTAAGTAGTTTTCTTAGAAAAAAAGACATGCATTTAAGCAGTGTGTGGAAGAAAACTCAGAAAGGCAAACAATTAATATCATACGGTACGTGCACAACTGTCAAATTTTTCAAATAAACATTTTGTTGGTTGCATCGTAGATGCTCAAGACAAAACAATACCGGCTTTTGCATCAAAATTATTAGAATGTGCAAAAAACATTAAAAACGCAAAAGTGTTTGTTAAATTTCGAGTAAATATGAAATTTCGAAACATTATTTTGTCGCCGATAAATAAAAAGCAGAATAATAAGTAAATGGGCGCTTGGGTGATTTGAAAATTTGAATATTTTACCTTGGCTCTTTAGAGACATTATGAAGCGTTCTTATCTTAGTTATTACACAGTCGGATGAATATATTACATAGTCTTTGAGTCGATGTTCGCGATCTTCAGCGAAGAGAGAATGATTAATTAGAAGATAAAGATAGTTGTAGAAGAGAAATTATGAAAATACCTGGTTTCTGTGCTCTGAGTCTTGCCTCTCGTACTTCTCTGTATCCCAGGCACACGTCAGTGTCCGTAGATTCGGGAAAGAAGTCACACTGCAGATAGTCGGGCATCGTCAGGCCAAATACGTCCAAGAAGAAGCCGCAACGTCTCATAGTTTCTATACGAAGAAAAGGAGAACTTTATTCAAAATTACAGAAAACGCACGCACAATAGGGAAATATCACCTTTTTTTATTTAATTTTTTAAAGTAATAAAGGTCTATAGTATTATCTATAGTGAGTTGAAAAAAAATCGTCAGCTGCATAGTGGAGGGAAATTATGCGTCAGCTGATCGCATGAAATTTTGAAAAAACACGTTAAATAAAACTAGGTGATTGTTAACATAGTTAAAAGTACGAAAACAACAATCAGCTGCGTAGGTAGTGGTGGAAAGTAGGGGAGAGCGGGAGAACTGGAGTCTACTAAAGGAAAATGTTGATAAAAACCACATCAGTTTACTTTGTTGTCATTTTTTATTAGTAACTTAAGCCTCGTTTATTTTACTATCTTTTCATCACAGTTTAAATCAACTACAGCTATGCATTAAGGTACAATAAAGATTAATAAAACAATCAATCGCTCCCATTGCCTCATATAGGCGGGAAATGAGAGCCCATTTAACGCTCATATGGCAAATGCGAGCTATAATTTTTACTTCTCCCAAAAATAAAGCTTAACATAAATATGAACAGTAAAATTTGTATTTTAATTAATTTATAATTTTTTTCTCTGTACCCTTTCTAGGTCGTTTACATGTATTTTATATTGGTGATTCCATATAATTAACTAACTTCTGTTCTGTTTTATATAAAATTGATAATGTTTTTGAAGTCGTTAGACATTCGCATTAATAACTTTAGCATTTTGTATGCCTTATTAATAATTTCATTAGTGTGAATATCGAATACAAGCTTGGGATCTAAAACTATTCCTTGGTATTTAATGACGTTCTTCCTTGGAATCATTAGATTCATTAAAGCATACTGGAAATATAAAGTATTATGTTTGCGCGAGAAAGATTATTAGTTTCAGATTTGTTGGTTGATAAAAAAATACCGTAATATTATTCAATTAATAACCTTGAAAATGATTTATCGGATTCGAGCTTTCAATATAAATAACAAAATGGCTTCTTCTGGTGAACTTAATCCGGGTAACAATTTATTTATTTATTCAGGTCACAAAATAAAAATAAACATTTACGCTACAAACAAGTCGGGATATTTGTTTCCTAAACGAATAATACAACAAACCAGTTGATAGGTAATTTGAAAGAATAAAGAACTTCCAATGAAAATGCCTTTAATTCATGAAAACAATGAAAACGATATTATTTTTAATAAGGGGATCAATAATTTAATTCAATTCCATTGTTCCTAAAAGGTCGGAAGAAAATTAAAGAATTGACCAGATTTTTATTATTTATACAATTAACTGAAGACACTTGATTGTTTTCTGCACAAATGGTTCTGACTGAAGGGAGGGATGGTGGATACTTGAAATTCATTAAACGGTGAAAATTGAAATCATGAAATCAACGCCACTAAACTGATATATTGATATCGACCGTGTTCGGAAAAAAGAAAGTAACCCACATTATTAAAATAAATTTACGGTTTTTGCATAAAACGTTCATCCTTAGTATACACTCTAGAAAAAAAATTAAACGGGAATTAAAAAATATTTTTGGTGAAAAAAATAGTCAATAATGTTTGGATAATTTATATAGCGCCATTTTTGTGAAAATCACCTCAATGTGCTGGACATCCGATTATTCGGCCTAGAGCTCGCCAAATATTTGATATCCGGTTAAAAACAGTTTCCGTTCTATCTCTAGTTTTTACCCGATTTCCTGCATTTATTTCTCATGGGATTTTCTTCTCTATAAGCATCGACCTATTAATACACATAGACGCGCCCTGTGCTCTCAAAAATTATGTCACTAAACTGACACTTGAACGCTAAGTGATGCCTATGCATGTAGAATTACGTAATTTTTCCAAAAAGCGTGGTAAAATACCGTAATTTTTAGGTAAAGACTTTTCATTATTTTTTGTTTACTTAGTTTATCTTACCTTATACCCACAGTTTTAGCTTTATTCGAAGAAATATGTTAGTTGACGTAAAAAAACTGATTACTGACGTCATCTTTATAAATTGCGAACTAAAAATCTTTTAATTTTTTTTTTGCTTCTTTTTAAAAAGTGATTTTTTTTTTTAGAATTATATTTCAAGGTATTAATGATATGTTGTGTGATACAATCGATTCCCTCAAAAAACTTAGAATATTATGACAGCCGTGCAGTGGTGGCCACAAACATAGCTAATGCATAAAAAAGCTGTTTTGATGTGAAAAAGTTGAGGTTTTGAAGGTATCATTTACGCGAATATCTTACAAATTATAAAAATTAGGACCTATAAACCAATTTTAGGGAGAAATTTAAAAGGTTAGGCAGACTAATTAAAACAACATTTTTGCTTAAAAATTACTTTACTTGTATGCGTTCAAAATGATAACTTAGTTCAATTCTAAGATTTTTTTGTACATGCAAGAATCAAATTGAGGGGATCTTTTAAACAATGGCCGTTGACAATGGCCGCCGCGCGCGGTGCAACGGCATTTTGATAAAATCTATTTGATGTTCAAATGTGTATCTTGGAAATTATTGGTACTTGGAAAAAAATAATTACGATTTATTAGTAAATTTGATTTTATCAGACTTTTGTATATTTTTTTCTTTAAAATCTATAGGGACGCAATTATACGCAAAAAACTAAATGATTTTTTCAAAATCGCGGCATGAGCGGTGGTCGCTCAAGGTCACAAACGTAAAGTTGTAATAAAGGCGCTATATCCACCGATCCTGTTAAGTTTTAAAATATCATAACCATTTTTAAAAAGAAGTGAAAAAGTACAGAACGAATGACCCTGAACGTCTCATACTGATAATAAATCTCGACAACCACTCGATGGATCTAAACCTGGTGTTCACAGTCATGTAACGTGTCCTAGAACACAGCTACTCGTATTTGTTATATCTTAGAAAAATAAAAATAAGTACGTCATATGTGTTTTTTTTACAATAAAATACCGTATTTTACCAAATTCGGTAAAATTACCTTAAAATATCTGGGTAATTTTAGCGCCTTACATCTCTAGTGATGCCCAACGCGTATTAAGTTGTTCTTTGACCGCTAGCTGGGTATAAGGTGAACTTGACGTTTAGAATCAAAACCAAAATGCTTACTTGTGCCGAGAAAGCGCATAAAACCGTTCGGATAAACATTGCGAATAGAATGACGTAACTTTTCATTAAGAAGTATTTATTTATAAGTGATTAACAATATAAAAATTAACTAACATTTAGATATAAGTGTTATTTATTTTGAATGTCAAACTTGCGGCACAATACTGAAGCTCTTATTTCTTACAAAAAATATAATAAACGAAAGTTAATATTATTTTAGCTATTCTTAAAACACAGTAAAAATAGATGAATGGTTGAGGAAAGAATCTGAGTGAGATCCATAAAAAACGAATGTTGTTGCAAAACATTGAAATACAGACATACTTTTGTATTCTTACGGTTTTTGAAGCATATGTAGTCTCCCCAAATGCAGCCTTGATATAAATAAACAAACTCGGTCACTATTTCAAAAAAATATTTTACTCTATCTATGTGTATTAGAAGGTCGATGTGTACAAGATATTATTGTTTACTTTTACGTTACATAAATTATTTTATTTGATAACAAACCTTTAAAATAGAATGGCAAGTAGACGAATGTGAGCATTTTGACACCACCGTTCGCGTTCAACCGACGGAATAAACCTGTCAAAGCTGCTCGCGATATTTGCGCGGTGTACGATGAATATTTAATGGATGAAAGAACAGCTCATCGATGTTTTTTTGCAATTCAAAGACGGTAATTTCGACCTGGGTACGTACTCTGATGGGAAGTTAAAATTTATCTTCAATTTATCTACCAAGTAAAATAAGTTTTCTGTATAAAAAATAAAATATGTTTGCAATTTTTTTTTCTAAACATGTTCAATTATAGGTTACCGATGAATATACCCTAAATGTTCATGCTTATATACTCATTTTCGTACACATATATCGATTACTCTTTATAGACAATCGAAGATAACTCTGTGAACTTTCCATTATAATCGGGGCCCTGAACGACATGGAGCGTTCGGGACGACCATTGGACTTTGATGAAGACCGCTCAAACCATATTATTCATGAGGCTTTCCTTCAAACCACCGCATCGCAGAATTGGCTGAGCAGATAAATTGTAGTCACATGACTGTATTCCGCCATCTTAAATCACTGGGAAAAGTCTAGAAATTCGTCGCTTAAATATAATTGAAATGTTTGGTTTAATCGTAAGAACGCAAATATCTAGTTTTGTCAACAAAACGATATGTATTACTTGTAAAAATTTTTCATCTTCTGTATTTATGTCTTTGTACAATTTCTACGTGCATAATTCTACGGTCCGCGTGCTTGTGCTTTTCAATAGCTACATGGTTCCAAAAACACAAGCTAAAATGTCAGGTGATGGGCACCGCATAAAACAGTTTGTTTTCTCTTATCGATTACATCTACAGCGGTGCTATTTTTTATGCAGTGGATTAAATATTCGCTTAAGGTGTTTCGGTAGCGGGTTGTGCAGTGTATTATTAACTCGCTCGAGCGCCGCGACGGCGACGTGTAAAACGAGCTTGCAAAAGTTATTTTCACGGCGAGATTTATCATTTCTTTTGAAAATTTCCTGAACGAATAACAAAAGGAAATTTATGTTTTGGAGGAAATTTCGGTGTATAAATTTAAAGAAATAATGGTTGCCATGAAACCTATCATATTACGGAACACGTTTCAAAAGAAATAATTATAATTTATTTGATGTTTTTCACTACAATACGAGTTTATCGAGTTAATGAATAAAAGCATAAAAATTGTTAGGGAGGAAATGTCTATTTAACATAATTGCCTACAATTTAAATAATCTTTCCGTTTCGTCGTGTCCAACATCGTCAGACTGGTCCCCACCAGGCTAAACAAATTTCTTTGTTATATACAAGTGCAAGCAGGGTTTGCAAACCATTTGATATAATTATCGGAATAAAAGTGTTAAAGTTAAAATAATTTAAGTTTAAAGTAATAACAATTGTATGAATTTATGCATGTTGTTTTAATTTATTTATTTATTTATTCATTTATTATTTATTTTGTTCATTAACGCCCAAAAGGCATTTACAAAAAATAAAAATGAAATACATGCTAACATACTAAACAATAAACCCGAATATACAGAAAAAATATGTGAAATTAGTTAAAAAGGATACAATAAAAAGTTTTACAAAGAAAAAAAAAAACAATAATAACAAAGGTATGCAAGAAAAACAGTAAGTACTCGTATATAAACAAAAAATGCAAAGATATAAGCTTATGAAATAAATTCTGTAAAGCAAACAATAAATAAAGTGTTACGGTAAGCAAGAAAGACATTTTTAAGTTAAATTAATAAACAAGCAAGCATATATTTTCACGAAAAAATAAGAAATAAAAATATGTATCTATGAAATGCGAATACTACAATGCAATTTGATATAATAGTAAAAAATAAAAAAACAAGTATATGGCAATAAAAATAAACATAGGGTTTTTTCTTAATTTATGGAATTGAATTGTCAAAAATAGTTTGACGAGCGGCTACAAATTAACTTAGTATTGTGGACGTATAAGATGGTAAAGAATTGGACACAATGTCTGCAGCCGTTCCATAAGTGTTACCTAACCTATGCAGTCTTCATGTGGACCAAGTTTTTGGAACTACATCGTAGATGATGTCCTTCAGAAGGATTTAGGCCGTGAAGTCGAACTGATTGCATTCGCAGATGACCTCCTGTTAATAGTTGTAGAAGACAAAATAAATGAACTCGTAAAGAAAACGGAAGATGCTCTAGAGATTATAACAAAATGGGGATTAAAAGCCAAACTAAATTTCACTGAAGAAAAAACAAATGGAATGTTCATTTCTAGAAGAAAAGACCAGCAGCCCATCATCCACGTGAATGGAGTCCGGTTGGAATTCGTCGATCATTTTAAGGTTTTAGGTATAACCATAGACCGCCACCTGAATTGGTCTAAACATATTGAAAATGTTTGCAAAAAAGCTGCGGCTGTTACAAACAAACTTGTTCAGGCCGCTAAACCAACATGGGGTGCATCACCGGAGGTAATGCAGCAAATGTACGTAGGAGCGGTCGAGCCCCTGATTACATATGCTTCAAGTGTGTGGGTAGATGCGGTAAATAAAAAATATAACAGGAAGAAATTGGACTCCATTCAGAGACAAATTGCCATCAGGTCTTGCAAGGGCTAAAGAACAATCTCCTTGGTGCCTGCTCAGGTTCTTAGCGGCTTCATGCCACTCGACCTTGGAGTCAAGGAGCTTGCAGAAGCTTATGAGGTCAAGAAAAGTCTCACTCTGCAAGACTTGCCAACTGACAGGTTTTATCAGGGAGCCGGAAATTTTTTGTCCCTTCCTCATCCTGCGGAGCGATACCAGATAGACCATGGATTCAATGACCAAACGCTGCCTGACATGAAAGAGAATAAATTGAGGATCTTCACTGATGGCAGTCTCTTAAATGGCAAAGTAGGTGCAGCATTTGTACCCTACGATGGCGTAAGAGAACTGCCTGCCAGGAAGTTTGAACTCGATCACTTTTGCTCAGTATTTCAGGCTGAAATATACGCTATTAGAGAATCTATAGTTTACGTTTTAAAAAAACCGCCTTATAGATGGAAACATATAACGATTTTGACAGACTGTAAATCATGTATTCACGCGATTGCGGATCGTAAATCGGTGAACCCAATTGTTGATATTCTAAAATTATTGAATTGAAATAGGTACTTGTTTATGGTTGAATTCCAAAAAATTTTTCAAGTGTGCCATTCTTTTTACAAACGTCAAACTCCGGTCGTCTCACCAACAAAGGGGTGTACTTATGTAGGAATACGATTTTTAAAAATGTATTGAATTTAATATTATTTTGCTGTCGCCAAAAATCGTAAGGAATTTAAGGAAAGAATCTGATTGAGATCCACAAAAAACAAATGCTGTTTCAAAACATTCAAAAACAAACTATTTTAAGCACAAAAAAAAACATTTTAAATTTTTTTTGCAAATGCATTCTCCTCGAATGCAAACCTGGTAGATCGATGAATAAAAAAATTATGCTCCTAACTTCTTTTTTTACATATTAGATTGAAAATTTTAATATCTACGAACATGCATAGCGCAAAGATCTATATTTCTCTGAAAACCGCACGTAAATCGGTTAAGCTATTTAGGAGGAGTACGGTGACATCACACGTACAGAGGAATTATATATATATATATATAAAGATAAGAAGGCATTTCGCTGCCCTAGTTCTTGTATGTTCAATCGACCATTTTTCAAATTGTAGAAAAGACATTTTATTTGTTTTTGAAGTCAAATAAGTGAGTCGAGGTTGGCACTCAAAAAATGCTGAAATACTATTTAATATCGGAAAAAATAATAATTCTTTAGCTACATGGACGCGTAATGAGATAATGCACATATTGTTTTTAAATGGTCTATTGAACGTACAAGAACTAGGGCAGCGATTTTGTAAAGCACACATCGTCATATCAAAAATTATGGTTCGGCAAAATGCTAGAATATTTGTATGTTTGCTAATTTGAGTAAAAGGTTGAATAGCCAAATAATCCGAAAGGGTAATATGACCGACGTTGAGGACCCTTGTATTCAGCGGTTTGTTATATAAATTCAGGTATTATATAAGCTTGATAAAGAAATACTTAATAATTCAATACATTAATGATATAACAGGTACGAATTTTCAGATTGCTACTCTAAGGCGAAAATTCGGAAAAAGGAAACCGAGTGTATATTAGTCCGCCTCGTTGTGTATCTACTGGTAAGAGCGTTGATTTGAATTGTATCAAATGATTCAAATAAGCTGCGTTGGAATATCGATCCAGTGCTCTATGCACTAGTGGATGCAGATTATGTAATTATGAATAAAGTTATGATGTATTAATGCCATTGGTCGGAGGGAGTCGGAGGAATTAATGACTAAAGAAACAAATTGAAGAAAAAAAGTTATTCCGTTACTGTTTAAACTCGCGTAATTTTACGTATTATTTTATTTTTATAGTTTTAACGGAATTTATTTAAAAAAAAAACACTTGCTAGTACGGGGTACTGACCCTAGTTAGACTGACAAAGACACTATATTAAAAAAATGATATAATAAAAGTATTTATATACGTAGGAAGAACGGGTAGGTACATATGGATTTGACCCGTCCTTCCTGTTACGTAGCGCACTCCACGCAACAATAATTCTACGCGTGAGTGCCGGTAACAACATTAAAATTGCAGTAGTAATCAAAAATCAACCAAGTGAAGTGCTTAACGAATCTTTCATCATGCGAGCTGTACCAGCGTTCATTTAGACCGCCAGATCCATACAAGGTGTGCCAGTATCTCACGACCTCCAGCTTTACCAGCCAGGTTCTAGCAAACGTCACGCCCAATCATCAGCAGGTTAGTGGAGTTGCGTAATCTTCCTTCCCTAACAATACAGTCCACTATCTATTTTTTTCTCCTCCAAGGATGAGGTATTCTTTACACATTGTCCACTTCTAAACAAATGTAATATTCTGAAAACTTTTTAAAACTTGTAATCATAACACTCGGTTTACATATAATGGTGGTTTAGTGATCCCAAAAATTTGTAGAAAATATGGAAGTGGAACGTTAAATTATGTTGTAGCTTATATTTTAATTTTAATTCCAACTAAGTTTGCATTTAAGACTAGATGTTGCAAGAGTAAACAAGGAATTGGCTACTCGATCAAGAGTATTTATATAAATGGATTCTTATATCCTTATAATGTGTTCTTGAATAAATGTATTTACATATGTTTTAAAGATACTAACTCTTGTTTCACAAAATTATGACAGGAACAGTTGACTGTACAAAACTACTTAGTTTGATAACAATACATGTGCCAGCCAGGATTTGTAGACGGTACCATCTGTTTCATGTACCAATAAGTAAAACATCGTATGTTAAAAATGCTTTTTTTCGTAGGACTTTTTCAGTGTACAATACAAAATTTAAACATATGGATTACTCAAACATCACTCTGTCAGATTTAAAATTTACACTTAAAATACATTATGTAACTTGGTAGACATTATAATAATAAATATGTACATCTCCCTTCCCCTTCTTATCCTTTCTTTAAGCATCCTTGTCCTAATCCCGCCCAATTTACAATAACTTACTGTTCCTAAAAAAAAATTATTTTATTAATTAAATATATTTACGAGTACATAAAAATAACATTTTTATATGTATAAACTTATATGTAGTTATTTAATATGTAATATATTTTCTTTACTTACTTTGAATACTTTGTGGAAATCTGTTATTAGTTTTGAGTTTATACACTATATCTGTTTATTTACTATAAATATGTATGTAGAACTGTTGATTTCCCAAATAAAATAAAATAATTTGTTTAATTAATCAGACACAAGTTATAGTGTTTTTTTCTTGAGAGAATGTAAACATATTTTAAGCGAGTGATCGTGAATCGCCTTGCTGTCGCTTCTTGCTGTGTTGCCTACGGGTGCTATGCCCTACCGATACTACACCATACATATATACAACTGGCGTCTATCTATGTAGGTAAACTCGTACCAAGATAAATAAAAAACCAAACAATTCAGTGTCCGAATAGATTGTTTCGTATTCCAATATACTGGACCAACCTGCCAGTGGTTATGCTTTTTAGAAGGGCTACCGCTATGCTGAACGACATCGCCCTGGATGTCGATTTGTTCAATGTTTCTGAATGGATTTTCCGGAGCAGGATTCTCCTACTACTTTGACAAGAGTCTCTGTAATGCATTTTTTTTATACAATATGCATGTTTTAATGCACATATTATTTATAAAATAAAAATTCAATTTGAAATTGAACAAAAACAAATATGTGAAAATGTACGTTGTACAATATGTACAAACTAATACCCTTTCGGACAAAAGAGTTTTTAGTGTTATGCAATTAAAATCTATAACCTATTTTCACTGTCTATTTAAATAACTAAAAATGAGAAAATGTTCAAAAAGGCTATAAAAAAATGGAAAGTGGAGCTGGGTAGAAAAAAATGGATCGTCTCATTCGCCCAAACCAATATTGAATCAACTGCTCCACAAATGTATAGTTTATCTTATTTTATTATGCGTTTTATAATACATATAAATAATACAGGTGTACATAAATTAAATATAAACTAAAATACGTAGTGTTTAAAACAGTCTGAACAATTGTTTATTATCTGTGTATGTAGTCTTTTTAGTTTATTCTCACATGTAAAAATATTTTTCAAAAAAAGGAAATTGTTAAGTGTCCTCGGCACGGGTAACTCCCCAGTGAGGTCACAATATTTTTATTATTAATCTTTGTTTATATAAACAAAAAATGAATGAATGAATATTACACTGTTTGGGATAAAATATAAATATTTTTAAATTGTGTACATCGTGTATGCTATGTGAATACATTAAAAAAATGCTGAATAAGAATAATAATTATTATTATATTATTCTTGTAATATTATGTCTGTAAACAAAACATTTTTTTTTTTTTTTAAAGCTGTGAATAAGGGAATGACAATGATGTTAATTAATAAATAATATGTGCCTTATTAATCACGTATTAAAGACTGCTTGATTATGAAGATACGCCTTACTTGTCAACATGTTCTTTTGACAAGCTCCCAAATTTAATAAAATATAAAATTACTTACGAGTAAAACAAATTATATATGATTGAGTTTAGTGCGAGTACTTTTGTCAAAGTGTTGTATGCTGTATCAAAGTTAGACAGACAAAATATTCAAAATGAACTTTGTCTTCATAATTTGTTTAATAAGACAGTATATTAACGTAAATAATATGATATCAAAGTCTAAATATTAAAAGTGATGTCTGAAATACGAGCCAATGTGTTGTTGAAGCGTGTTGTAATATATTTAGTACATATAATTGTTTGTCATAACATGATTAAATTCTTTGGTGTTCTTACAAAATAAAGGCATTCACAATCAGATTTTACATGAACACATTTTAGACTTCGAATAAATTTTTGTAGACAAGGACTGGATTTAACACCCTAGGTAGTTAAGATTAAAATAATTCAACAAAGATGGAAAATATTTCATAGTCAGTAATGTGGAAGTCGGAGACCTGGACATTTACCAAACATGACGAAACGAGATTAGACTGCTTCGAATCGAAAATCGTCCGTAGAATTCTAGGACATATTAAGGATGGTCAGACATGGAGGAAAACATTCATCACAGAGCTCTACGATCTATACCAGCGGTGCTATTCTGAACCGATCTCGCGGCCGTAGAAAACACTTTTATCTCGTGTCGCGAGATATAAGTGTTTTCTACGGCCAAGAGAGCGTTTGGAATTTCACCCCAGGGGTGCAATTATGAATCTTCTTTATCTCCTAGAGATTGAATAATTTAGGGATATTTATACTTTTCAATCGACTATTTTTTGTTTCATATGGCCACACTGATGATTAAACGTAAAATAAATATGAACACGAGAAATCGAAGGTGATGATTTTCATTTATAACTTTATTACGACCCTAAGCGTTACCTAAAACACTAAAGTAGGTTAAATTGACCAAACCGTATTGGTTTTTTTACGTTTTTTAACAAACTAATTCAAGAAGAAGAATAAAAATTGAAAAATGTTTTTAGGCGTTGTATAGTAGGAGAAACAATTCATCCAAATGAATCTCACCTGCATCAATGAAGGTTTTAGCTCCTTTACTTCAGAAAAATCAATAGATGGAAGAATTGAAAAAATATGGATGATCAAACATAGACAAAATGATGAATGTTACTCAGTGAGTAAAGTGGCCACTTAAACCAGTCAATGACAGTGCTATAAATACTTTGACTTTCAAAGTTCCTTCTCTAAAATGTTCTTAATCTCAGTTGTAAAATGGTAATTATAGAAGTGATTTAAACGGACTGAATTATTAAAAAGTTATTAAACTTTTGGGTAATTTAACAAAAAACATGAAAATGCAGGTTTGATCAAAAATCAGTGGTCGAAAAATGAATAATAGGATTAAAACGCGATTTTATTAAGGTTACAGATGTTGCGCTCCAAAACTACAGATTTAATTTATTTAATTGTTAAGAGAGTGAGAAAAAATAAAAGCGTAAGAAATAGAAATGTAAGGAGTCATCAGTTCACTCGGTCAGATCTTGTTAGCGTAAATTAATGTTACACGGGCAGTTTATTTTTTACTCTAGCCTCGAGGGCGAAAAGTTTTTATTAAAAAACTTGGGAAAACCTGCGCGTCCTGCGTAAAGAGATTACTAATGAGTTTAACCGCTTCGGAATGGAGAATCAGCTTTAGAACAAATGCGAGATTTTCTCGAGGACAGATCGTTTATAAAAAAAAATGCGGATTGTTTGACAATATCAACATAATGAAAAATTCATTGAGAAGGGAAAATAAAAGTTATCACTGACGTATAATGAGTAGACATGTTATTCTCTTAAGAGAATATGAGGTGGCGAAGCATTTTGTTAGTACTTCTTCCACATACCTTAAGACGGTGGATCTTTCTATTGGTTTTAATCTTACGATTATTAAATTTTAACTCTACTATTTTCACTGCCTCCTTCCATGTGAGTTTGGCAAATTTATGGAGGGCATTTGTCGAATATTGTCATTCATCCTCATGATCATTGATCATATTTATATCTGCAGTTTGGAGTCCTGTTTATTACTGCAACTCATATGATCTTGAGCGAGTACAAAGAAAGTTTTTAAGATATATTCAATTTAAATTAGGTCTACCTGTGTCAGAAATAAATTGTAAATCCCTGATGACTGCTTTAAATTTACCATGACTGTCAAGCAGGAGGACAATAAATGACCTCTTATTTATTTATAAATTATTAAATAATAAAATAGATTGCCCCGAACTGTTAACTTTAATAAACTTTCGTATTCCACATAGACCAACAAGACTTAATTTTTTGTTTTACAGTCATCGTCATGGTACTAATTATTCATTGAATTCGCCAATTATTCGCATGCAGCGACTTGCAAATCAATACAGTGATGATTGAGATTTATTTTATACCACGCCGCTGATGATCAAGTCCTGTGTTTTGAAAAAGAATTAACAATTAAAAACTCAAATAATGATTAGTTTTTCACTTTTGTTTTAACTCTTTACTCTTGTGTGTATGATATTTTTTTAAATGTATTATTGTGATATTAACACTAAGCAATGAAGTAAACTTTTTAACTTTACTTTTAAAGCACGTTCTTTTTTTTTCTTCTCTTCCTCTTTTTTAAAAACTGCTATTTTCTTTTATTAACCTTTCTTTTATAAATGTAAATATTTATATTTTTTACAAATGCAATATTTCTTTTTTTTTATACAAATACTGTTTACCATTGTATACTTTTCTCGATGTTTTTGTTCTTTTTTTAATATTATGTTATTTTTTGTTGTATTTTTTTTTTTAAAACTTACATTTCACCAAAACGCTAAGATGGTAATAAATAAGATTGCAAAAAAAAAAATCAATTTTGGGAAGGATCAGAAGATTTATTGATAAGGACTCCTGCAAAACTATTTACAAAGCAATTATTGAACCACACGTTAACTACTGTAGTAGAATTTTATTTTTATCAAACAAAGAAAACATAGATAAACTAACTGTATTACAAAATAAAGCCTTTAGAATCATTTTGAAAAAAAACAGATATACGAGGGTAAAGTCGATGGTAAATGAAATGAAATTATTAACATATAAACAAAGAATATTTTACAATACAATGATATTTGTTCATAAAATTATAAACTCTAATAAAAAAACAGAATTTTGGAAAAAAATTGATCGGAACCAGCATGAACACGATCACAATACTAGAGAAAAGAACACAATTAGACTTCCATTTAGGAAAAAGGCAAAGTCACAAAATTCTATTTTATTTAAAGCAATTAAAAAGTATTACGAAATGGAAAAAAATATTTATGAAGAAAAAAACATATCAAAATTTAAAATAATGGTCAAGACATATGTTTTATTTTTTTTTTTTATTTATTTGATTTAATAGCATAATTATACATTTTTACAATTTAAAAAAATTTCACTTGTTATATTTTTACTAAAACTAAAATCCCACCAAGCCACTTTTTGTAGCTTGTTGGTGATAAACAATTTATAAATTAAATATATTTGCAATGTTATTATTAGAACACACATAACAATATGTATGATATGTGTGCCCTACTTTAAGATTTAAATAAAAAAAAAAAAAAAAAAAAATAGTTGTCATTTTTAATTTGTATACCATACGTCTGAAGACGGCAAATAAAACTAGGCTCTTATACGGGTTTCTGGAGAGACCTAGCACCTATAAAGGCAATTTATTTAAGATAAACAAACGATAAGGACGCGCCAATGATAGATATTTTTAGTGGAAAAAAATCATCACTCCAGTGCCGTAATCCAGGGAGAAAATACGGGAATACTTTTGTATGAGAGTAGGCAGACGGCGCATCCTTTTAATGTTTGCCAAATAGTGGTTTTTATAATTTTTATTTATTTATCAACACCGGATACATACCCTTATAAAATTTCAATTTTGAACAACTAAAATCAGATCTAAATTTCTTGCAACAGAGGGAAAATATTTTTGGGAAGGTAATATGGAAGTAAAGGCATTTACAAGGCACATGACCTGTCGTTGGCTGGTTTAAGTGGCCTCTTTACACAGCCTTCAAATTCCTGGACTTCCATATTCCGTTCTCAAAAATGTTTTCCCTCTGTTGCAACAAATTTTGATCTGAATAACACCTTAGGGATATTCCAGCCAGTCTGCAAACATTTGGACATACTCAAAACGTTGCTGAATTGAAATCCGTGTTAGTCCATCTACGAAAAGGGGCTTGGTGGGATTTTTCGTCTCTTCGTGCTTTTAACAACTTGAAATAAAAGATATCGAAAATTACGATTCACGTAAAAACCTGTTTACGAGAAATATATATACGAGTATATGTTTAAGAGATCACTTTACACAGTTATTATATTTATGTTTGAACCGTAATGTATCTTTACTTTTTATAGCTGTAAAGCATAACGCCGATAAGTACCTACATATTAACTTGTTTTACCATAAAACTTTGGAATTTTAATTTTATTTGTTTATTTAACTTTTTGTACATATTTTTTTTTGTACATTGACGGGCTTATTGCCAAATGGCAATTTCTTCCAACCAACCGATAAGATAAAAGTTTCATTTTTATAATTCAAGTAACAGAACATATTCGATAGAAAAAAATATATTAAAAAGCTAAAGATAAATAAAAATAAAAATAAACGTACTCGTTTAAAAATTACCTTCAATCAAAACTATTACTCAATGGGAAAAAGGAAAAAAGAGGAAAAAGGAAAGGAGGAGAGATTAAGGAAGAGAAAGAAGATGTTTATTCAGACGTGATTTAAACAGAGATAATGTAGTAACATATTTGATGGTGGATGACAGATGATTCCACAGTCGAGCCGCATGGATACTATATGAGTTAGAGAAGAAAGAGGAATTGTGGATGGGTATTAAGAGAGTGCCTTGAGAATTAGAACGAAGAGGTAAACCATGAACTGATAAGCGTTGATATTTTTCGCGCAGGTATAAAGGAGCGTTAGAACTATGAAGTACATTGAACAGACGTGAGAGGGAGTGATAGTCTCTCCGCTGTCTAATTTTGAGACATTTCAGTTGCCTACGATAATCAGAAATGTGGTCATATTTCCTAAGACCAAAAATATACCTTATGCATTATGAAGTCGCTCAAGTTTATCGAGCTGCTCACAGCTTAAATCAGTCATGGAAACATCAGCTTTTATACCTGTCATGTAAAAGGCCTCTGGGTCCCGATTACATTAGAAAGTTAACATTTATTTTCAATTTGATCTACAAAGTAAAATTAAGTTTTCTGTATGAAAAGCAGAATATGCGTATAATTTTTTCTTCTAAAAATGTTCAGTTATAGGTTACCGACGAATATATTTTAAATGTTTATGCAAATGTACTCATTTTCGTACACACATATCGGTTTTTTTTTATATACAGTCAAAGATAACTTTCCATTGTAATCGGGGCCTTGGGCGTATAAATAATAAATAAATAAAATATCGTTTAAACTTACCAAAGCAAAGACTTCTGCAGGGGCGTACCATATGACCAGAAGGGCCGCACTTGGGAACGAACACCGAACACAAAAATAGTGCAGCTAATTCATAGCACCTCACGTCCACCACGGCATCGTAGATCTCAAGCTCCTTTGAACAATATAAAAAATATATATTAGTAAGATGGTAATTGAAATCATAATAAAAGACTCGGTTTATATTCGTAACCACATTATCATACCCCTATCCGCACCCGAAATGGTGCATAGGTCACTACACCGAAACACCTAATGAAGCGGACCTCGATCATATGTTACATGAAAGTAAGGTTTGGGACTTTAAGCATAGTTGGCGAATGCGCCAACCAAGATATAACAAGGTGGACTGATAACCACTTGATTTTCTGATTCAGGATCTTTACCTGAGAGCAGTCATCAAGTCAAAAACACTAAAGTTCTGATTTTATTTCAAACATATTTTTTTCCCCTTTTCTTACTATTTTAATTTTAAGTGTTATGTAAATGAAAATAGGTCTATAAAAATAAGACACTAAGGGCCGGTTTTATAAACATCTATCAAACTTCCGTAAGTGTAACGAACCGTTGGCCGTTTGTTACGATAACTGACGATTTTGTGTTCTATTATTAACCATTTTTAACCATTTGCCGGTACGGTAAGCATTTTCATAGAAGTTCGAATTTTAGTCGCAGCTTATATATTGTTTTGTCAATTGTCTATGAAAAAATTTTGTATCTAAGCTCTTTCCGTCAAACGCGAACGGTGCGCATTGGTATTCACTGAATTAAAAAATACATCAAAAACAAATACTCGACAATTTTGAACGAAGTTTCTACACAAAAAAGAACTATGAATTGAGAGTACTATGAATTAAAGCTAATTATTAAAAGCGAGCCGGAAAACAGCAGATAACGAAAGAAAATGTGTCCTTTTATCGGTTATTTTTGTATACATTTATATCAATAAACCATGTTGGCCAGAACACCCAAGTTGAGAGGTGAAAAGGCCATTAAAAAACGAAGAAGAAGAATAATAAACCATGTTTTTATTAAGTTTTGTTTTTAACTGCTGAATATATTTATGCATTAAACTAAAGTTGATTTTATACCACCACGCAGAGTAAAAAAATATATAAAACTGGTAATTCAACTAAATGACTATCTGTATGTTAATTGGGCGGAGATTTGAACAAATAACAATGTGATAAAACAACTGTAATGTCAAATATGGCAGCGGCGCCGAAGGTACCGGATCGTAATGCATTTAACCGGCCAAAATCGGCCAGTAACCATTTAACCATAGATTTAACAACTCGTAACGCTACAAACGTTTATAAAACGCAATTATCGGCTGGTATACCAAATATTAGTTAAAAATGGTATCAAGTTAACGAACGGATGTTTATAAAACCGGCCCTTAAAGAAAGAATTAGTATTATGTGTGCGTGTTCCTTATAAACTAATTTCAATACAGAAAGGTGTATTTTTTTTTACGAGACATGTTCAGTTATCTCATCCATAGATAAACGCTATCCATCTTGCCGAGTCCGGTTTCCACTGACCTGCTGTGCGTCCCGCTGGCCGAAGTGTCCTATGTAGTTTGGGAAGACGGTGAAGTTGTATGGCACCCTGTGGTACTGGCAGAAGCTCACTATGACGGGCAGACACACCCCCGGGGCGGGGTTGTGGGCGGCGGGGGACAGAGTGAGGGTGGTGCTTGTCGTCACTGTCTTGTTCACAACCTGTAAGTACTGCACGTATTTTATATATTAAGAGGATATGCGATGGAAGAGCGGTTTGATGAATAGGCATTTGAAAACAGTTTTGACACTCGCAGACGCCTCCCCGAACACCTACTGTGCGAAAAAGACAACTACACGTCCAACTGATTATCGTCGCCTTAATTTGAATAAAATGTAATTTTTTTTTTTTCTGTAATTGAGATTATTATTGCAAATTGAAAAGTATATGAATCGTGCATATTGCCGGTGACAACATACGGACTGGAAACCATGTCTATAACACAAAAAAGTAGCCAGAAATTAAAATGCACGCAACGATCCATGAAAAGACAGATGCTCGGTGTATGTCTAAGAGACAAAATAAGAAATGAAGAAATAAGGCGCCGAACCGGATTCGTGGATATCATGAATCGTGTAGCGAAATTGAAATGGCAGTGGGCAGGACACTTGGCGAGGCAAAATGATGGCAGGTGGACACCCAGAATAATAAAGTGGAGACCGTGGCAAACAAAAGAAGTATTGGAAGGCCACAGAAAAGATGGGTCGACGACATTTGCCCTCTTCAGGGTTATATAATGACTAACTATATAACCCTTAAGAGGGCATCGTGAGTTGCCGAAACTTGTCGGTTGTGATAGTAAATAAGTGGTTCATAAAACAAAGTAATTTTATTTATCCCTTTGAAATAAAGATTTTTGAAGTTTTTTATTGTTTTCTGTAAAGTTGTCGTTTAGAAACACGTTGTATTCAAACTAAGGCGACGTTATCCCTAATTAAAATTTAGGTCTCGTATTTCTATTTTCCGCACTGCTAAACTGAACCAATTTTGTTTTTTTTAAATAAAGAATAAAAAAAATCGTTTTGGCACGTTTTGTTTATTTCCAAAATAGTTATTATATTTGTGTATCGTACGTAGACAGCAAATAAAACTAGGTGAATTTAGGGGGTTCGGATGGTCCTAGCTCCTATAAAAGACAATTTATGAAAATAAAATAAAACAAACGATAAAGACACATAAAAATCATCGCTCTGGTGCCATAATCCAGGGAGAAAATACCAGAATACGTTTGTAAGGAGAAAAGTCTGACCGCGCATCTTATTAATACTTATTGCTGTAACGATATTGTGTTTTTATATTTTGTGGTTAATGAATAGGTCTCGACTAGGATGGTGCCAGGACATGAATAGGTTGATGCTAGGTTCCTGTCTTGAATAGAGTTATTTTGGAAATATACTGCATTTATGAACTTTTTGGGGTTTAAAGGTTTTAATTTTTTATAGATGTCTGAATCCTTGAAACAAGCAAATAACGGAAAAGGTTGCTCTGTATGAACTGTTACAGAATGGCCGATAGAGGGATGCTGACGGCTCTGGGTACAACTTAAATTATATTTTCGCGAATATATGTATTTGTGTGATATTAATTTTGTCGGTCACATGTTGGGTAGGTATATAACTGAAGAAAGCAACTGCATAAATTGAACATACGGGTTAAACTATACCGCCAAACTATATCGCTGTATATAACCATCTCGCTATATATAAACTGCTAGCGGACCCGACAGACGTTGTCCTGCCCGATCGTTTGCAAAATACTTTTCATTGATAAGTAGGTACCTATATACTTGTTTGTGATTAAATTCCAAAACTAAAAATTCTCAATATTGAATTTAAATAGGTACCTACTTGCTTATGTTTGAATTCCAAAACATAAAATAAATATTTTTTCACATATGGCATTCTTTTTGCAAACGTCAAACTCCGGTCGTCTTATCAACAAATGAGTGTACTTATGTAGAAATACAATTTTTTTAAATGCATTAAATTTAATATTATTTTAGTGTTACCATAAATCCAATAAAAAGAAATAAATCGGTAGAAAAAGAAAGAATTTAAGGAAAGAATCTGATTGAGATCCAAAAAAACAAATGCTTTTTGTAAACATTTAAAAACAAACTTTTTTATACACAAAAAAAAACCTTTTTTTATGCACGAAAAAAAAACATTTTTCAATTTTTTTGCTAATGCATTCTCCTCGAATGCAACTGTAGCTCGACGAATAAAATATTTATGCTCCTAACTTATTTTTTACACATTCGATTGAAGATTTTAATATCTACGAACCCAGACAGCGCAAAGATCTATATTTTTCTGAAAACCGCACGTTAATCGGTTAAGCCGTTTAGGAGGAGTACGGTGACATCACACGTACAGAGAAATTATATATACAAAGATACCGCCAAACTATATCGCTGTATATAACTATCTCGCTATAAATAACTATCTCGCTATACATAACTATCTCGCTATATATAACTATCTCGCTATATATAACTATCTCGCTCTATATAAACTATACCGCCAAACATTAGGAAATACTTTACGTTCCTTTTACAAACTTTATTTCTTTGGAACTTTTTCGAACGAGTTCGATGGGTTGGTCTCAAAAAAAGTTTTTTCGAGAGCCTACTTGTTTTGTTCATTATTTTCAGGAACATTTCCTTTATTCATGAACATATCAATTTAATTTCCAAGTATGAAAGCACGTATAGTAAAGCATGTATACAGAGGAGAAACAAATATTTAAAAACTGAAATCGAGCACCTATTGTTCGCTTATCTCTCCAATTATCAAAATGTCAAAAATTTCTGAGATCTGAGGAAATTGAATTGACCTGAATCCAAAAAAGTATTCAAAATTATTGATTATAAAATAATACATGTATTTTCAACAATTCTAAGAATTACTCAATACGTCAAAATAGAAAAGGAATTTTATATTATTTTCTAAATGTGTTTTCTTTAATAAGTTGTACAAAATTATTGGAGAATATTATTTCGTTTATTAAAGTAAACTAAAACTGATTTATTATCATAATGATGTAATGACGTCATTATATTGAATCAAATATTTGAATAATTTGAAAGTTTACATAAAATATCACGAATGACATGAATAATTTGTGGTGATTCTTCGAAGAAAAATTAAGAGTAAAAACACAAGCTTCGATTGTTTTCTAAGTGAGTTTACATTATGGACACTGGCAACATTAAATGCCAGGCAGTCCCTCACACCAATTTATTACGCCACCAGCCGCTAGAAAACGGAAACCGGTGAAACCAGACTTTGTTCAATCAGCGCTGGTACTAAACGTGAAACGCAACGTCATAACCGACACGCGACATTTTCATAAATCCAACTCATTTTATTGCAACGGCTAAATTAATTATACATTTTCTTAATTTCTAATTATTATATTCGGACATCTGTTATAATTAAGTAAATGCTAAAATTTGTAATAAACTCCATATAATATGCCAATCTTTACTACAAAACTCCTGATTTGTTAAATGAAATACAATCATCTTTACATGAAAAACATTCACTACAACATAACTGAGGATGGTGGCATGCACCCACCTATGGAACAACTTTTAACACGATGTTTGCTGTCTGGAGCTCTAGTCTATAACTCGGTCAAAATAAAATGTCGATTATTGAACTCTTGTATAATGCCAGTACCCCCCTATATTGGTGCGAGTCCTGGCACCTTTCTAAAGCTCAAAACAAGTAACTTTTGAGTTTTAAGAGCAAGCGCTTGAAGAGAAAATTCGGCATTAGGTGGTTCGATTTCATAAATAACATTGAAGTCCGATAACGGACACAGCAGCCTCCTATAACGAGCGTTTTGATGGTGCGGTGGTGGACCTGACTTCAACACGTGCTGCAAATGCCTCAGGAAAGCCTTAATCCAAGCTGTCTTGTCTTCACACCGAAGACCGATGACGATTGTTCGTCTGGAACTAAGGGCCGCGGGATTGACGCAAGAAGAGGTGAGAGTGCTGGCTAGCGATTATTCTCTAACCCCACGATAAGATCCATAATTGCACCCCTGGAGGCGTTTGGTGATATCCACATGCTCCACTTAGAAGCATTTGTTTATAAAAAAGAAGAACAAGAATAATATTATTTAAACCTTTTCAGACCTGAATTTTTCATGAAAAAAATAAATACAAAATACATATCCTGCATGTTTTTAAGAAATTACAAAAAAAAGGTTTTTTTAATATTTCATATATCTATATAAATTAACAATATTAACGAGTATATGTGAAAAACTAATTCTGTTCTAAAAATATATTTTTAAAAAACCTTAAATTTCAAATGTAATTCTACGAGCATCTATTCCTTATTATTTTGTAATTGAAGTTATGTGCAATTGGAATTATTGTATCGATGAATATCTACAAATTAATTGTTTTTTTAAGTATGCATCTTTGTTGAATTACCTAGTAAAAAAGAATGGATATAGGTATTTTATTAATATTTTAAAGTTCGTTCGAACAAACACTTGGTCTTAAATTGATAAAGTTTATTTAATATGTTATATCATATTTTATCATATGTTTATTCGATCAAATTTGTATAATTTTGGTGGAATATATAAAACATGCATTAACCCCTAGACTGCTAAACAACGACATATAGTTGTTGTTAATCCCTATCATAAAGTTCTAACTAGACTGATGCTGACGTCATAATCCCCAAAAGGGTAAATGAATTCGGGAACTGCTTGTTGCACTTAACCGTCAGTGGTATAAAACATTTTCAAAACATAAAAATGACTTATTCGACGGGTTATTATTCAGTTTCGTACCTATTTCAGCCCTACGGAAAATTTAATACAAAAAATGTTTTCTTACGCGCGGTAAAAATTTGAACATTAAATTGTACAGCAAAATTTCTTGAAAATTAATAAAAAATAATATAAAATATTTTAATGAAAACGAACTACTTTGAGCGACGTCACTTGTTCATATGAATCATCCAAGGTATATTTTACTCAAATTTTGTTTAGCATGCATGGAAGTGGTAGGTTTGATAATAAGGGCACTTTGCCCCGCAATCAACAAAAAAACCATCATAATACTGTCGTTTCAATAATAACTATTAAAACAATGCGCCTTGAGATTGCTGTGCGAGATCATTTTTGTTTGTTTTTATTTTCGATTAAGAAAAGGTTTACAACCGCTGTACGAGAATGTGTTGTGGGCGGCACGAGTTATCTATCTTGCTCACTCCACTGGGCTTGAATTAGATATTTATGAAATGGAAGGTTTTTCTTGGAATTGCTATTAATTTTTAAAACAGTAGTGTGTTTGGAAAACAACGTATTCGATAAAATATTTTAAAAATGTATTAATAATAAGATTTCTGATTAGATTCTTGAAAAACTGCGTAGCAGCGTAAGGGTTAAATTTCATTTAACCGACCGACAGGAATTCTTTTCAAAACAAACAAGCTAGCCAGACGCTAGCTGTCAAATTAAATGTGTAATATCAGCTATCAACATAACATAACAACTGAAAAATAAACGTATTCAGAAACACCAGTAATTAAAAAAATAACCTCGCAGTTTTTTTAATTTAAAAAATATCTAATTTGTTTATATACGAATGAACACTTGGTCAGAAAGGATTAAATCTAAACCTACAATACATGTAGATTACTTATTCTAAAGTTGTAAATTAGTAACGTTGGCTAAACAATTAAGTACCTGACGCGAATTTTTTTTTTTAGAATCCATTTTAATTACATTAGAAAGGATAGGCAAACAAAATATCTATAAATATTTTGGAGTGACGTACAAACGTGTCTGTTTAGCCTTTATACATTTTTTTTAAAATTTTAGAGTACCATGTACCATATAATACTAAATTAAACCACGCTTTGAACGATAATGAAAAGGCTTTATATAAATATAGACAGAAAAGCTTTTGAGAAACCCTTTGGTGAAAACATAATTAAAAAATGAAAGTATTCATTAATTGTTTTCTAAATAAACCTTTGAAGTCTTAAACAAAACGAAATAGCTTTGTTTTTTAATTGAAAAGATAAATGCACAGTGATTTTAATAATTACAGTTAAAAATATTTTGCAGTTATGACAAATTCTCATATATTCATAACAAATTATTCTCTTAATGATTTTTTTAAAAATAGAGTATCAGCGTTTGCGTACAGAAAATATATTTGGGGAAGTAATTTATTTGGGAAAAAAGCTACATACATCAGTAGGTCTCAAAAATATCCGGCCCGACAAGCGATTGAAAGACACCTGAGACATTTTTTTTAGGATAAAAGAAAAAACTCGCTTAAAATCTCAAGTAATAAATAATATGCTATCAAAATGTGTGCGGTCTACGATCAAAGCTGAAGCATCTCAAACTCACAATTGCAAACATGAATAGTAATATATTTGTGATCATCTTAACTTGGCTCTCAAATAAATATGAATAGCGAAATTTAGTTTCGAAAATTTCAATGTTTATTGATTAGACCGTATGACTAGATCTCGCGGTGGTGGTGATCTCATAGCGATTAAAAACAAGTTCACCTAGTGATTGCTAACTTATAAATACAAAACTGTAGAATTCGTGGCCATAATCAACGCATTGACATATTATATGTGTGTGTTTCCATTCCCCTATTAACAAATGCTAACGTTTACATAAAGTACCGGGAGGATAATATGGAAGATTTAAAACTGTAGTTTCATAATACAACTTTTTTTAATTTTTGAGATTACAATCACCATCACATTAATTAGTATACCTCAACCCATGTTTCGAATTTCTTCACTTCTAAAGCACAAATTCTTTTAAATATTTTCCCTAATTAGTGGAAGCTTGGTCACATAACGCCAATACACTAATCCAATAATGCCAATAACCGATTATATACCCAAGTCAACCTTACCTGGGCTATTTGAGAGTATTGTGCTAAATCTCATCTAGATTTAAGCATAGTATAGTGCAATAGAATAAATGCCAGAACAGCAACGTTTTGCACCAAGATGGTAAATTATTTATTTTTCATAAGCATTATATATTAATATACTTTAAATAACAATTTCAAGTCAATGTAATATATACAGATTTTTCTAAAGCCTTTGATTAGGTATATCATATTAAACTAGCAATCAAATTAGAAGTACTAGGAATATGTGGGATTATCTTAAGCCGGCTCAAGAGCTATCTTAGCAATGAAAGACGTGCTAAAGATTTAAGTGGTTACAACTCACATGAATTTGCAGCTAGATCGGTATCACAAGGGTCTCACCTTGGTCCATTTCTCATTGTACTGTTTATTAACAATCTACCCACACAATGTAGATTTATTGTTATGCTGATGATTTGAAGCTATTTAAAGAACTAAAATACATAAATGTTATGTGCAGTTTACTTACAAGAAAATCTAGACACATTCCTGAAAAAAGTAGTTTTCACACGCCTTCGTCGTTCACGAAACCTCGTTCATTCATCATACTGTATTAACGACAGTTTAATTACTTCTTCTTTCTTGTTCTTCAGTTCTAATGGTCGTGATTGTTGGTACTCTCCCCAGCTATTCCGTTGATAATGCGTCTCCACCCTTAACCGCTCTGCGCCCATTCCACAGCTCCATATAGGGTCACCCGTGACATTGTTTTCACCGGATCGATCCATCGAGCTGCAGCCTCTGCTTCTTCGTCCGGGCGTACTGCCCGTAAATATTAGATCCAGATTTTCTGGGTCGCGTCTGACTATGTGCCCAAAAAACTGCATAATACGTTGGCAGCATACGACCGATAGGCGAACTTTCAAGTTGAGTTCCTTCAGTAAGGAGACATTTGTTCTTCCGGCTATCCATGGGATTCTCAGCATTCGACGCTAACACCACGTCTTGACTGCATCTATTCTCTCCTGCTCACGTACTCTACGTTTCTGCGCCATATAAAAATATAGGAAACGTAAGCGTACGCACTATGTACATTTTAGTTTTCTTTGAGATGCCCCGATCTTGCTAAAAATTGGTCAGTCAAGTCATGGTGTTTTTTGCGATTAGGATGGGTCTGGTAAACTTCCACGTGGGTACGTGGAAGTTTATCAGGGACACCACCAGACTTAAACAAATGTTCCAGCGCGAGTACAATAGCACAACTGCACTCACCATTCTCGTCTGGTTTGCATGCATAGTCATGTAATCCATAAGCTGTTCTATCCCCCGAGTAGCCGTTATATCAATTTCCCAACTTCTTAAATTTTCTTCACCATCTTTCTTTCTTTTGTTTACAAAGACTTAATGCAATTAAAATTATTATTTTATGTTATATACCTATTTCTATGTATGCTTGATGTACAAATAAAGGTTTTATTTTAAGAATCTTTTGGGCGTTAATGAATAATAAATAAAGAAAATAAATATCCACCTAGAAATTAAAAAATATATTCACATTATTGTGATTTTGTTTGTGTAGTATGATTATTGTGCACTATTATCATTATCACGCTAAATGTTAACTAAATATAATCGTCATCTTGGTGATGAAAAAAATTATCCGTAATATCATAGTTTTGAGAAAAATCATTTTTAACGTAATGTGTTAACATTAACAATAATAAAAGTCATACATATTAAGTTTCAATGCATATTTAAATAGACAAAATAAAAATAACAAAGTAGCAAATACTATGTATATATATATCTACTTATTTTGTATAGTGAGTTTTTAAAAAAATAGGTAAGTCAAACATATAAAGTCCTTAAAATTTAAAATGATCAGAATGACAGTTGTTAGAAAAACTGACGACATAACTTTGTAGTAACGTCTAAGGAGTTATTTATATTGACACACGAAAAATCACTTGTATTTGGTAAGTTGATTTATTTTTTTAATACAATTCTTGACATATAAATCAACATAAATATATAAAATCAGCTCTAAAACTTAAAAAAAACTAAAATAAACCTAATTATTAACGATGTTCTTACAAGGTTACATCATTTTGGAAAAATTTTAGAGATGGGACTAATTGATCAATGTAAATTGGTCGAATAAAAAAAAATTCGTTTGATAATGCTCACGAAAAAAGTATAAATGTCTTATTTTTGGTGAATAATTGTATTCAACACACTATAATAGGCTTGTTTTTGCGTTTTTTTTTATCAATTTTCGGAAACAGAGTTTCATGTTTGCATGAAAAAACTGATAAAATCGATTTGATCGGTACATGATCAGTAATCAGTAATTTCCCATCACTATTGATTTGAGTTTGACAGCTGTCATTCTAATCATCTTGCATTTTAAGAACTATAGTTAAGTATTATTACAAACGAAATAATTAAACTTCCAATTTTATGAAACAAATACCATCGAATAAAACGCATAGGACCAATGAGAAAGTTCAGAGGTTTTTTCATTTTTTAAATTATTTACTAGTTGACTATCCTAACCCAAAATATATATTTCATATAGTATTATTATAGCTATGATATTTTAAAGTTTTGAAATTTTTTAATTACTCCACCAGTGACGTCACGAGTTGTCGTCGTCGGTGAGTTGAGCTGACATTTAAAGGTAGAATCCCGTCTCTGTCAAAATAAACTATGCGTTAAAAAAATTGTTACGCGGAAACCGGAAATCTATCACAACACATGTGAGGTTTCAAAGCGGTTCATTTTTTAGTTCAGTTATATCGTTAGTATGTACAAGTACAATGTACATAGGTACTCCATTAATAATGCCATCATAAATATTACTTGGACTTCGTTTATAGCAAGATCGAAGGGAAGGTATTAGAAGTGGTGCCATGAATTTCTGAAGGCTGTTAAGTTATAAGTGGTAATTGAGGGTTTTGAGACGTTTCCTTTTAAATTTTGAAGGTTGCTTAATCTTCGTGTCAAGAGCGTGATTAATGCCTCAGAAGCCTGTTTTAGAAATTCCATTACAATGTGACAGAGAATTTTATCCAAGAATATTTTTTAGCATCTTTACCGCGAGGAAGGTTTTTTGGAAACAATGCCCTAAAAAAATTAAGACACGCATTTTGTAAAGTATAAATGGTGGTTTTCGATACTAAAATGATTGTTTTTTTTATTAAAGATGCTAATTATAAACATTAGTTAATGAATAAAAAACATTTTTTAAATGTGAAATACGTATACTTATAATAATAAAAAAACGTACATAGGTTTATTCCACTTTTATTTTTTTTATTTTTTTTTACCAGTGACTGGATTTCGTCGTGACCAACATCGTCAGACTGGTGAGAGACTAAACGTTTCTATGTTATGTACAAGTGAAAGCAAGGCTTGTAAATCATGATTTAATATAATTAATAAAATAAAATATAAAAAAAATTAAAATGTAGGTCCACTAAGAAATGTCAGTAGAAAAACTCAATCTATAATTACGTATACGTAAGTATTATGCACAAATGTACGAGAATCATTATTATCTATTATTTATGGGCATACAATGGTGCATTGGCACTGAATTAGTAGTCTTAAACACGAAGGCAAGATAATCAGTCATGCACTTCAGTCTCATGAACAAATGAGTACAGGTAGAGGAAGCGATCTGTATTCAAAGGCAAAGTGATGTGGCATTCTATCCTCTCTTCTTAGTAAGGAAAAGGAGTGATTGTTTGCTTGTTTTGAAAACATCTTTTCAAATAAATATTTCAACCTTACTGGGAATTTAACCTCACGCACAGTAGATTAGCAAACATTATTTCCACTAGATTACGAGGCGAAATTGAATGTAGTTATGCAGAAAGCAGCCAGTCCACAATTTTGAAAAAATGAGATATTGATGTTATCGCGTGCAGTAAGGTTAATTCTATGTTCTGCTAAAAACAGCCAGACCCCTTTATACAAAAAACTGTCTTTATCACCTTCTGAAAATGGTGTCGATCACAAAAACGGTATTTCTCAATTTGCAGAAAACACCTACAGCACCAGAAAAATCTTACGGAGTAACTATTTTTTTCGCGACAATTGCGATTTTTCTCAAAAGATGTAACTTTTTTTAAAGATGAATCTAAATATATATGACACATCGGCATCGCTTTAATGGGTGAAATGAATTAAACGAAAAAAATGGTTTTAGAATATTCTTTTTAGTTTTTAGGCTCCCCAGGAAATTCTGTTTTTTCGAGTTGAAGGATTTTTTTACAAAAAACTGAATAACTGAAGTCTGAATCTTTTCTCATTAACTGCAAAAAACATTCCGTATAAGAAAATAATAAAACATTTGGATTGTTTTGAACACAGTATCGTAAAAAAATTAAAACATATTTTTACATTGAGTATTACTAAGATAAAAAAGTAACATTTTTGGAGAGAAACAACATTGTTTTCTGTAAAAAATAGCTACGCTGTTATTGAGATTTTTTATTTTGTAAACCTTTTCAGTACCTACATATACAGTTTATGTACAAATAAAGGCGGGCATTTTGCCATAAGGCGAACTTTTCCTAGGCATCCAAACCGTTCGATTTGAGAATCTAAGTTCTAAAGCTAAGAATCGGGTTGTGGTCCCGTGGCTAGCGTCTCGGATTCACGGATCAAATGTCCGGGGTTTGAATCCCAACCAACTTGATTAAGTTTTTTTAATAGTGAGTTTTTATAACTCGTCGAAAATGGCCCTTAACATGAAATATTTGGGTAAATCATCAGAACGCAAATATTTCTTTAAATAAAATAAGTAGTACACGGTCAATTATAATTATCAGAATTTCCCTATTAAACCCAGTGGTACACAGGATACTGTAATGGTATACCAAACCAGCGTATCGCTATAATTTGTGGTAACATTAATGAAAAAATCAATACAAGAATTTTAAAGGATTCAATAAATAAATAAAAAAAGTAATTAGTCGTACGCTTGAGCTTCCAGTCCAGTTACAATAAAAGTAACCTGAAATATATTTCTTTCTACAAATTATATATCGTTATTGATCCTTTTTGCTAGAAAAACGAGGATAGCCTCGAAAAGCTTCTAAAAAACAGGGATAGTTAAGAGTAAACGAATAAGAATAATGGTTTCTATAAGATATATCTACTGAATATAGAAATTAACGATACCGGAATTAAAGTTCTCATTAAACTTGGCCAAAAACCAGAAAACATAGAGACGTGTTGTATACCCAGTTCCTGACAACCTTAGGCCACGACGCGCAGCATTGAGCAAGACTACAAATATGAATCTGAATACATGTATTACTAACTAACAGCAAAGTTTGTGCTTCAAACATAAATTTCACGTGTTATATTCAAGGATTCACCATTTTGGATTAAGATGGACGCTTTTAATAAAACGAAATGGGTGATGAATGTAACAAGAGATCATAAAATCATAAGATCATAATATTTAAATGTACGAATTGGCACTGACACTAACCTGAATGGAGGGGTAAGCCCTGAAGTATGCGGCAAGTCCTCCTGCAATGGCGAGCAGAGCCACGGCGTTTACTAGAACCTGGGCGAAGCGAAACTTCAGGC
Organism: Micrasema longulum; assembly: GCF_059751315.1. Lineage (NCBI taxonomy): Eukaryota > Metazoa > Arthropoda > Insecta > Trichoptera > Brachycentridae > Micrasema > Micrasema longulum. The sequence goes on from NW_028280340.1 coordinate 198,567, forward strand.
GGCCTTGCGTCACGTAAGGGTTGGACGAGCGTCTCATATCGCGGATTATCTACAAACACACACAAGTTAAATACCACAGTGGAAATGTAATTTTAATTATGCAATTGAATAATCACAGTTTTTTTAAGTTCACTTCCTTTTGCTACTCTTTCCTTTATATTTTCCGTCCCCATCCCATTTTTTATTACATTTCCTCTTACTCCTGCTAAATTGTATGTTATGTTTTGTACGTGAAGCAAATAATTGGTTTGGTTATTGTTTGATTGGTTTGTATGTATTGTATTATTATGTATGACTGTTGGTTTTATTAAATAAAAAACCTTTTACATAACTAGATGTGTTAAAAAGCGGTAATTCGTTTTATAGTAGGCACAATTGCTTTTTACAATAAATGGTTTTCCTGGACAAATATCCAGAAAAAGATCGAAGAACTCCTATGAAACTCAATTCTCCAAAATCCTACAGAAAAATGGCCCAGATGAAAGCGTCATCCAGAACCGAAGAATATATAGTCTGAGAACGAGAACAGCCGACCCCAACAGCCTACCTAGGCAATGATTTGGGACAGTGCCAGGAAAAAGAAGAAGTGGAAGAATAAAAAGTAATGTCCATGTCCGCTTCCCAGTTGGATCATATGGTGTCCATAAACATCCTCGAGGCATCGCTGTCGTCTGCCAGCACCTGCGCATCCTCCTAAGTCAGGCTCGTATCCCTTAGATCTGACATGAACTGCCGATAAATAGTCAGCAGCGTACGTCCAGGACGTTAAAAACCTGACGTCTTTTAAACTAGGCAAACCTGGTTGACGCTCTCAGGAGGCGTCCGCAGTATATGGCCAAGCCAATCGTACCGCCTCTGCTTGATTATAGTTGTCACCGAGGTTTTCTGCGTCCATTCTCTTATTACCTCATTCCTTAAGAGTCAAACCACCGTACACTTAAGATTCTGCCGAGACATCTATTTTCAAAAATCAGTATTTTGCGGTTTTGGGCCATAGCGAGGTGCCACGATTCGCATCAGTATAGATAGGAGAATGGGCGTTATGCAGGCGTTATTCGGTTTTCACTGAGTAAATATCCGATCTTCAGATAGCCTTCATATTGAATGAGGTGCCGGCTATTCATAACATAATATACTCCCGAGTATTTAAAACTCTCGGCCCTTTTGATGACTTGGTTTGACAGTATATGGGTTTTTGTAATATTAATTTTATACCAATGCATGCGGAGTACCTATTTAGCTTATTTACTGTGACCTGATGACCCCCGACTGAATCGTCAATAATTATAACTGCATCATCGGCATTCTCTAGGTCTCGAGAGTTCATGATAAATACAATACAACAATAAAATGAAATAATAAACAGTTTAGGATAAAAAAACTATTTTTTTCACATTATATTTGTGCTCTAATCTTTTATTTTAACGATCATTCACTCTTTAAATAATTTTTTTTGCCAATTAGCGAACGTATCCACTTTCGATAATTATTTGTTTAAGGTTTTAATTTTTTAAGGCCACTTTATCACAAAGTCGATCCGCGACTCAACATCGAATTAATTTTCAATCGCAAAAAAGTGAAGACACGGCTGTAGGTTAGCATATTACTTTGTCACTTGACATTTGACTTGTGGAAGGTTCATAATTCTACCAACGTAATATAATACGCAGGCATTCCCTCGGAAAATTGAAAGTCATTGATCTGTAACATAATGATGTCGAGTATATATACATTCAAATATCATACTATACTTTCGGATCAAATAAATGTTAGCCAGATAATAAAACGAACCCCTTTAAATCTGTAATCTCGTAAAAATGTAGAAATGTTAAAAAATTATTCATCCACATGAAAACAGTTCAATATTGATAATGTTTTTGCTACGAGGGTTTTACAAATTATGTCAATATTATATTATAAAGTCAGATTTGAATGGAATATTTAAGAGATACAATCAATGTTCTTAGCTCTTTGGGGACATGTTTTGACTCCAAATGAAAGACTCTTTATTGATAAATGACAGTTTTACAGAAATCTTATACCTATTACGTGTAACGTCATGACTAAAAGAGCGTTTTCACAGACGGACTATTGTAAAAGGCCATTACGTGGATTTTACAATATTTTTCTGTCCTAAGACTGGACCATTGTTCACGTTTAAACAGCGATTTGTAGGACAGGACGTTGTTCCGAGACATTGTCACGGAGATAGACGGGCAGGCTATCTCTGCGGAACAATGATTACCGCCACCACCGCGCGCAGCCTTATTATCCTCGTGGGAACGGGCGCTGACAGGACCTTGTGACAAAAGCGATTTGCTCGACGTGCGCGACAGCCTTTTCTTTTATGCTGAAAATGTCGGCAGAAAAAATACCGTTTTATTATTTAGTTATTTATTTATTTCTTACAATTCGAATGTATTCTGGCAATGATATTTTTTTTGAACTCGCTCGTAGTAAATGTCGCCGTGTATTCATTTTCGCAGCGCGCACCTGTGAACTGTGGCCGAATTTTCGTATTATCCCAGTGTTCTCTCTTCCGCAGTCGAGGCTGCTCACGAAGCTGGGACAAGACAATATTGTCCTATCTATTAAATTGTCCACGTGTAAACCACATTTTAGTTTAGTAAATAAATCAATTTGATACATACTTAACACCTGTTTTAATATTTCAACATTAAACTGACTTTGAAATATAAAAGGTACGTGCAATTTTTAACCATTAGAAAAAAATAACGAGTTCAAAATGGCGATTGGACTTATTATTTCAATAAAACCGTTTGATTAATATTGAAGATAACTATTTGTAATAATTTCTGTTCTGTGGGTTTTTCGGTTTTTTATTAACATTATACAGTAATTGAGTACAGTGACAGTTTATGGTGACACAACCAGGAGCGACCCATGCCATTAACTTGGCTCGACTCGCTAGTAAATCGAGTTGGGGCATCATATAACGGGGTTTTCTAATAGATGATATTAAAAGTAATTTTTTTTGTGTAAAATCACGTTTTCATTTGTAAATAATTGTATTATTTATTTATTTACTTAAACGCCTTGTAGGCTTTTACATGTTTTTACATATATTTGTATATAAAGAACAGATATATATTTCATACAAAAGTAGCCAAAAATTGAAAAGTAATAAGGATAAGAAAATAAAAATATATACAAAAACTAATCTTACATTTAGAACATACATTCATATATTCCAGTAGAGAGAACAGAACTTCATTTTTTCCCGTCGGTCATATTAAAAGAATCTTAAAATTAGAAGAATGTAGAAAAATAACAATTAATACAGATGTAAGTTAATAAAAGGTATACAATATGAAACAAGTATTATTAAGGTATTTAAATTTGGAGGTAATAAATTGATACACTGCCTTTTAAAATTCAATAGTGTGGTATTAAATATATCTATATCATTTGCGTATTCGTTTGCAAACACATAAATTCTCCTTATAGGCGAGTGTGCACTGTAGTTAGTTGTAGATACATTTATATATAAGAGTTTTTATAAGAGTTACATTTATATATAAATTACCTTCTCTTAAATGTTCTTCATCTCTGTTGTTATATGTTAATATAAGAGTTTATTAAATCGAGTAATCTGGCCGGGCACTCGCAAGTTAATTAGTTATGACAGTTCGGAACAGTCAAATATTGAATTGAATATTTATATAAATACAACAAATCATTTAATTTTCTTCTAGTTTCTAATGTGTTTAAATTTAAATATTTATTTAAGTATGTATAATTAATATGTTCAACTGGAATACCTAATTTAAAATTAACGAAACGTAAAAAATTATGTTGAATTCTTTCGATATTATTTATATGCACTTTATAATATGGTGATCATATAACCGAGTTGTATTTAAGTTGGCTACGTACTTAATCAACATATACAATTTTCATTACATAGACTGAGTCAAAGTCTCTAATCGTACGTAACAGAAATTCGAGAGTTTTCATGCTTTTATTAGTTATGCCCTGTATATTTTTAATGCAGAACTAAGTTTGGACAGAAGCACTCCTTACATGTTGGTCCAAGATCCTTCAATATTCTAACCAAGGATCTACAAAACATTAAATCACTGGTACAGTTTAAAGTAAGTTTGAGGTCTTTTAGAGAGATTAGCATGATTTCTTTTCTTTTCTTTTCTTTTCTTTTCTTTTCTTTTCTTTTCTTTTCTTTTCTTTTCTTTTCTTTTCTTTTCTTTTCTTTTCTTTTCTTTTCTTTTCTTTTCTTTTCTTTTCTTTTCTTTTCTTTTCTTTTCTTTTCTTTTCTTTTCTTTTCTTTTCTTTTCTTTTCTTTTCTTTTCTTTTCTTTTCTTTTCTTTTCTTTTCTTTTCTTTTCTTTTCTTTTCTTTTCTTTTCTTTTCTTTTCTTTTCTTTTCTTCTCTTTGCTTTTCTTTTCTTTTCATGGTCATGTCATACCATATATATGTGCTATAAACATTTTAATAATTAAAAAAGGAATGGCCCACGCTCAGACGCTGTAGTCTTTGTGGGCATTTTTTCCAAATCATGTTATAGCTTAATTTTAAGATGTATTTTCTAAAGTGTATTTTTAAATTATATATATATATAAATAATATGTGTATGGAAAAATATACAAATAAAGAAAAGAAAAAGTTAAATTTTTCATCAAATATAATACCAAGATCAGTCATTTCGGTCACTCGCTCCAAATTTATAGAATTTATAGAGTAGTTGGAAGCAATTAGGTTGTTATTAATAATGGTATTCTAACCTTGTGATGTAACGACATATTGGATCCATTTTGAAATCTGACGATGGTCTGCAGACTGGCGGGGGTGGAGGCGCTCTTGGTGAGGGGCGACCCCCCGGGGTCCTCGGCGGGCGGGGGCGCGGGGGGTGCGGGGCTCAGCTTGGAGCACAGGCGGCTGCTCTTGTGGTGCGGCAGCAGTGGAGCCTCCATGGTCTTGGTGGTGTAGCTCGGAGACGACGTCTGGCTGAAGCTGTCGCTGGACACGCTGGAGTCCTGGCGAAGAGACGCCTTGCCACCGTTGTTCTGGTTACACGGGACCGTCGTGAGAGGCGGTGGAACGTTTGAACTTTTTTTGTTTGAATTGATACTGTCCTGTATCTGGTTAATATTCTTTTGCGTTTGGGGCTTTTGTTTGTACGTGTTCTTCTGGGTGTTTTGGTTGTGGTCCTCGTTAGTACCCCCTGGAGCGTTGTTGTTGCAGACCTCGAAGCTGTCGTTTCTGTACGGCGGGTCTGTCTGCGGCGCCGGCTTCTTTTCTCTGGGCCGGTTGGTCTGCTTGGGGGTGAACATGGTGTACAGGTGGCTGTTCTTGTCGGGCGGGGGCAGGTTCCTGGCGGGGGGCGGCGGCGGCTGCGGGCCGCAGCGGCGCGGCGGGGGCGGCGCCGCCAGCGCCAAGGGCGGCGGGGGCACGGGCGGCGGCGGGGGCGCCGCGGGGGACCGCTTGGGCACGGCCGGGACCCGCTGCGGGATCGGGGGGGGAGGAGGCGGCCTCTGCGTGACCTGGACATTCAAGAGAGGCGAAATTAGAAAACTACATTTTATATCGAATTCGATGTCATTAGCAGTAGTTATTCGTTGTTAAAGTCATGCTAAGTTATTTAGTTCGATTATTAAGAATAACATTTCATAAATATTATTAAATGTTTAGGTTTAAGATTGTTTTGAATCAAAAATAGTGCATCAAAATATTAATTTGGTTTTGTAGATAGCGATATAATATTATGTATCTCAACGCGTCATGGAATGCAGGACCTGCCATCAAAGGGCGCTGTCAAAACATTATAAAACAAACAGCACAAGACTGATCGCTCTTTCCACGCCCGACAGCTCCCAGCGAATACTTTCCGTCAAATATCTTAAGATCTTTGTTATAAAGTATTTTTAAATCAATATTTTTACTGTTTGCCTATTCGCAACTTGTGGTGCATAGAGCGTAATTCGATCATCTGTTACATAAAGGTAAGGTCATCGGTTCTACGCTTAAGGTGCCAGTCCAGGAACAATAAAACATTGCGGTTTAAACACCCTTTAAAATCAATATTTCACGTCCACCCTGCCTGGAATCGGACTAGGACCCTGAGAATGGTAGACGAACGGTCCAACCACTACACGAGGCGGACTTATCTTTACTTGTTCGGTCGGACGAAGAAACATAAAAAACTCAGTGAAAAATAAATCTCATCCATCAAGTAATCCAAATGGTGTATCATTTGATAAGCATAATTCTTAATAACTGTAATTAACTAATGTCGAATCGGGACAACCCTCCAAGGGATTATATCCCAACACATGTAATTATTTACCATATTTCGTCGCCGTTCAACTAAAGTCACCAACCCTAAAACAGTCACTCTTGAGTTGAATATGTCATTCAAAGTCCGAAATTATGTTATTTAAGACGCCAAAGTTACTTAGTTAGAAAAAAGTTGGGTAAATCGAAATTATTTATTGTTATAGTCCTTAAAATATAGCTTGATTAGAATCACAGCTGTCAAACTAATTTTATTAGGGATGGGAAATTACTGATCATTGATCAAATCGATTTTATCAGTTATTTCACGCAATCATGAAACTCTGTTTCCAAAAATTGAAATTAAAAACAACAAAACAAGCCTATTATAGTGTGTTTAACATAATTGTTCACCAAACAAAGAGACATTCATACTTTTTTCATGAACAACATCAAACGAACATTTTTTTTATTCGATCAATTTACATTGATCAATTTGTCCCATCTCTAACGTTTTTGCAAAATGATGTAACCTTGTAAGAACGTCGTTGATAAATAGGTTTCTTTTAGTTTTGAAGTTGATTGACACATCATACATTAAAATATTAAAACATTTTACTATCAAAATGGATATGTTTCGATTGTCTTTATATACTTAATAAATTATAGGTTAAATGTTCTAAATGCCACAAATTAATCTGTAGAAAATTTCTCAATATTATTCTTTATTTACTAAATGATTCTTTATTTTTTATTTAGGTATCTTTATCATAATGTATACTTAAGTGTTTGTGTATATATATATGTGAGTCCCTCAGTATCAAAGATAGCCAAACGCTAAAAATTGTATCAGAAGCGCCCAACTGCATATTTAATACTTAGTAAAAATAGCGTTTCTTGTTATGTTAACCTTTAGGTTAATTGTTCTAGTGTTAATGACACCAAATTATACCAAATAAAAAATATTTTTTGGAAATATTGAAACTAAAATGCTATTACAGATTTTTGAAATTTTCTCAAATATATGTATGGAATCGTTTGACTATCTTTGATACTGAGAGCCTCATATGTGTGTGTATGTATGCATATGCATATTTATTTAAGTGTGTTTATTTACAAATGTAAATATATTTAATATCTTACTATAAACCCACTACTCACTTACCTCTGTGGGTACATTTCGTAATTTAAACTTATTATTGTTTCTTTTAGTTTTTTTTGGTTATTATTACGTTTACTTTTATTTATAATCTTATGTTACACTGCTGCATTTGAATGTATTGCTAAAAAAATATAAAAGCCTATTGGGCGTATGAATAAATACATAAATATTACTAAATATGCTTTCTAAAAACAAAGAAATATAGTAAATTATTTTTCCAACTTGAAAAAAACATAATTTTATTTTATTTATTTCTAGATCTTATCTTTACCTAGACATAAGATTATAAAAAAGCAAAAGTCACCAAACCAAATTTGAGCCACTCAAAACCCTACATATAATATGTGAAAACGTATCTTGAAGAAAAAGTTATCAATATAATGTATTTTAAGATGTGAAGGAATTGATGTTGTCTACATAAAAATCTGATTTTACCTTGGTCTGCAAACTTTCAAAAGGTGTTTTTTGGGTTAGTGACTTTTACCCGAACGACGACGAATTTGGTGTCTTCCGGTATATAAGTACATAATATCCAACCCTATAATCCTATTGATATAATATGGTATTCCACTTGACGTATATCCCACGGAGATCTAAAAGCGCGTAGCTTTTACAAGTAGAAGCGGGACGCAACGTCTCGACTTGTCAGCCAACAGCCAACACACAAGATGGTGACATGACAGTCTTCTCCTTTGTTTCACGTGACTGTCATTGTAAGTTAATAGAACACAATACCTACGTCCCACTTACTCATTACGTATGAAACGAGCTTCGCTTAATTTACGGAGAAAAGACTATAATGCTTTGCACAACAAGATTTTCTGGGTTATTATGACTTGTGTCGTTCGCACTCTATTACAAAGTTTCGGATCGCATTTCAGAGTCCATCATCAGTGTGATGTATAGGCGGCTCCATGAGCAGATCGCGAAATATTACTCTGCGCACATAAGAGTCACAAAATGAAATAACACTAACGAATAATTCGTAATCACGGATATTCACGGACAATCCGGAAACGCGGGTGCTCCGTAATAAACGATCATCGTAAATTATGGATAAAATTGAGTCAAGCGTAACCATAATAACAAATAATCCAGACTAGTTCCGAAATTTTGAAGTCACTTACAATCTGAAATCACAGATAATAAAAATTACGGACAATCCGGAATCCCGCGGATGATAAGTCAAAAATGGTTCGGAATCATCAAAGTTTCTGATAATTTTAAATCCGTAATTTAAAATTCTCAGCGAGAATTTTTGAAAAATTTATTCAATATAAGGGAAATACACAGTTTATTATGAACAAATATATACCAATCATTTATAAAGTTATTTAGTTTTGAAAACAAAAAAGTCCAAGTCTATGACTTGTATATATTGCCAGTGATGACATACTGACTAGAAATTATGTTTGTGAGACAGTAAAGTTACCAGAAACTAAAATGCACGCAACGATCCACGAAAAGCCAGATGCTCGGTGTGTGTCTAAGAAACAAAAAAATAAATAAAGATATAAGGCGCCGAATTGGAAACGTAAATATCATCAATCATACAGCAAAATTAAAATGGCAGTGGGCAGGACACTTAGCAAGATAAAATGATGGCAGGTGGACACCCAGAACAATAAAGTGGAGACCATGAGCAAACAAAAAAATTGTTGGAAGGCCATAAAAAAGATGGGTCGATGACATTCCCTCGATAGCCGGTATATATATATACAAGATACACAATGTCGTTAAAAATAGTTATCACGCGCCATTGTTCTTGGATCCTTACACTATAGTTAGAAAAGTTAAGAGGAACAAACCTTTTACAGTAAATATACCATAAGCACTATAAATAAATAATAGTGCATTGAATAAGCAACTCCCATAAAAAAAATACAGTGCTGAAATGGTTGGTACTATATTTCGTATCCACGTATTTTACTTTTCCGTTTTTTTATTTCTCCCTAACACAATGCATATTTGGAATAAACCATGTATCTTCAATAAAATGAATCGCTTTTTTTTAGGCTAATATGGATGCATGCGTCTGAAGAATAGAGTTAGATTGGACTCATAAAAGTAATAAACCAAAATCAGTGATCGAACATCTCATTTCCAAGACAAACAAAAACGTTTTTTTTCCGAGCATCTTAGCCTTGTACATGAAACGTAAGGCTACTAAATACAGAGATCCAAATGTATATATAAAGAAAAGAAATAAGATACAATCAGGTGTCATAGGAAGAAATGGAGACGTTTGGAAGAAGTCTATATCCAGCAGTGGAAATAACAAGACTGAAGAAGAAGAATAATATAGACCGATCATATCATTTGCTATAATAGAATTAACGAAAGCCAACTAAATTTATGTTTCCACTAATGGGAAACGTGGAAATATTTAGAATCATAATACGTGAGTGAACAAACAACCAGAGACATGCGCTCTTCTGCGCTCCTACATTTGTAATATATTATAATGTATTTACTAATTATATGACAGACATAAAAAGCTAGACAAATCACACCTTTGAAAGATATGTTATTGGTTACTTCAGCTAAATTGCTGGTAAATTAAGTTTTATAGCACGTGCTTTTATCCCTATACATTATTTCGCATATTACTATCCTACTTGGTCAACGTAGTTACGTATTATCTACTCATCTGGATGTGCAGTAGGTTCGCAGACTCTCGCATTCCAACGCGATGCCCTTCTGACATCCCTCAGCCCCCCGCGCTTACTTCATGCCCTGCAAGACCCCTAAATTTGACACCCCCCTTAATTTTTACCTTCTATAAGGCAGATTTCTAGTTCCAGAAGTGAGAGAAATCCGGATCGTCTTCTAACCTTTCTGCTTACCTATCTTCTTGGTACTTTTTGGTAAAGACACCTACTCTGGGTTCTCCTGGCGAACCAGCTTATTTTCCTTATGTGGAACTCTTTGGTACTAAACTATGCCTTGGCCCTCATCCCGTACGATCATATTATATTGTCAACCCTTGCTAATCTAGTCGCTTGCCTTATTTGGCACAACCGGGTTCGTTGGTTAGACATATAATTGGATTTATTCAGATCATAGTAATTGATTCCGAGTACCTACTCAGAAAAGTTCGAATACTGGCTGTTAGGCCCTTTCGCTAACTTCTAAATACGGTGTGAGACATCTACTAGGAAGAGATAGTTTGGCCGTCTAAACACCATGTGTTTCTTCGCCCGGGCCATCCGGAATCATAAATCAACCCCGTGTTTTGAACAATAACTCGACCGCCTCTCAATCTGCAAAATCAGTGCTTGTCAACCCGTGTAACCAACGATATTGCATTTATTTAATTTCCTAGTGCTTGTGTTGTATGTAATGTATGAACTGAAGCAATAAATATATTTGAAAGATAACCAGACGCGTTATAGTTTCTTTTTTGTTTTATATACTTGAACATTTGAATTGCGTGTTTTTTAAAAATATAAATGTGTGTTCGGATAGACGTGTATGTGTAAGTATATACACAAATTTATATTTCGTACAACGTGTATAAATATAATTTATTTGTATATTACATGAATGTATATAAATGTGCTTGTATGTATGAATGCATGTGTACATAAGTGTAATTATGTAAATACAATCGTGTTGTAACTTAAAACCGATTTAAAAAATAAACCCATGCACAGGATTTGCCTACTAGGTGTTCTAATAGTTTATCTTATTATAAAGTCGGGTTAGTTGGATGCGTGTTACATGGAATGGCATGCACATGCACAAATTATGGCAGTGTGGATGTTGCGTGCACTTACCTGGATAGGGGCTCGCGGCTGCGGCCGCGAGGGGGGGCAGTACGGCAGTGCGTCCGAAGGGCAGTACTTGAAGCCGGCGGGGGCCGGCGGCGGGCTGCAGTAGCCGGCGGAGTGTCGGCGGGCGGGTGGCGCGGGCCGCAGTAGCGCCAGCAGCCCGCGCTCCGCCCCCGCGCCTCCGGCCAGGCTGGCTGCGCGGCTGCATCTACCCACACCGCACACCATGCACTCAAACAACTTCATCATCATTTTCCCTATCCGATTACAGTTGTGCATAGGGCACTGCATCGGTGCTCCACTTGAAGCGTATCTTGATTAGTCAGTCTTACGCTTTAGGTGCCAGGCCAGGTTCAATAGAATATCGCAATGTAAAACCACATTTCAAACAAATGTAATATTTCATATCAACCCTGCCAGGATTCAAACCCGGCCCCGGGACCTTGAACCGCTGCACTACGAGGCTGACTAATCTCCGCTCGATTTTGTTTTTCAGGGTTTTTACCCGCGATCAGTCATCGAGTAGAAAGCACTAGTCTAGGATTCAGGTAATATTTCGCATCACTCTATTCAAACAAATTAATAATGGATCATCTTCCTGTCTCCTTCCAAACTCAGTATTCCACCCAACTTTCCTCAACATATAGGAAATGTGTATTACGTAAGTATGTTTTATTAATAAATTAATATGTGCAAGCTTTATCTACCTACCAAAAAATAGTTGTAATTTGAAAACAATCATATGTGCAAATTTCGATCAATTTTTCTTTTGGCCATTCTGTTTTTCGGTTGGCTGGAAGATATTGCTATTGGCAATATGCCCGCCAAAGTTCACTTATTCTTGTACTTGAAGTATAAAATATTTTATTTATTTATGTATTGGTTGTTAGTTAACAGAAGTTCGTCTTGTTCGTTTTTTTCCATGTTTAAAAATGATCACCAAAAGTAAAAAAATGTTAAAAGTTATATGCCATTCGAAAGAACATTTTCTGCTCTACAAGATCCTATGGTTTCTTTAACGTTATATATAAATATAAACGAAAGTGAACATTTACCAACACCTCTTTCTGTATGCGTTCAATAGGGGGAATATAGTTGTCAAGCTGCTTACGATATGAGCGCTAAGTGCGGTGAAGATGCAATTAATTATTGACTATAGTCCTTAAAATATAGTTTGATTAGAATGACTGCTGTCAAACTAAATTTATTAGTGATGGGAAATTACTGATCACTGATCACTGATAAAATCGATCTTTACAGTTATTTCATGCAATCATGAAACTCTGTTTCCAAAAATTGATAAAAAAACGCAAAAACAAGCCTATTAGAGTGTGTTTAACACAATTATTCACCAAAAATGAGACATTTATACTTTTTTCATGAACAACATCAAATGAATTATTTTTTTATTCGATCAATTTACATTGATCAATTTGTCCATCTCTAACGTATTTGAAAAATGATGTAACCTTGTAAGAACGTCGTTAATAATTAGGTTTATTTTAGTTTTCAAGCGGATTCGATGTTTCAAGCATTGTATTAAAAAAATAAATTAACACGCCAGATACAAATGATTTTTTGTGTGTCAATTTAAATAACTTCTTTGAAGCTACTACAAAGTTAAGTAGTCACTTTTTCTGACAACTGTCATTCTAATAATGTTACATTTTAAAGACTATAATTTATTGTAAGATATTGAAGGAAAATACATTTTTAACTAATTTGTTTTATTTGTGTCCTCTCGTTTGCTTCATTTGGAAAAAAACAGACATAAATTATGTTTCATTACACCCAATATAAAAATAAATCATTTGAACATACCTAGACATGGTTTGCAATATAGACACTAAACCATCGATCTATTAAAACACATAGACGCGCCCTGAACCCTGAAAAATGATGACATTGAACTGATGTCCAACGCGTGTTTAATCGTTCTTTAACCGCCTGCCAGGTTTGCCTACTTGTGTCGTGAAAGCGTTTAAAAACCGTACAAACAAACATTATAAAAAGGATGGTGTAGCTTTGAATTGGTAAGTATATATTTTAAAATATTAACAAAGCTTGACACAACTCTTACTAATATGAGTGCACTGGTACAAACACGTTAATACATTTATACATTATTACGAGGTCATATTATTTTAGCATTCCCCAAAATCCAGTAAAGATAAACAAATCGGTAGAAATTCAAAGGTATTTAGGGAAAGAATCTGATGGGGTCTATCACTAACTAATATTGTTCGTGAACATTTAAAAACAAACATTTTTCAAACCAAAAATGGGTATCCTCCTCTTTTTTTAATGTATGAACTTTCGTCGAATGCAGCCCTGGTATAAATTTACAAACTTAGTAACTATGGGTACGTTTTCGTGTCACTCCTTTTTAAATATTCTACTTCATAGGGCGCGCGTCTATGTGTATAAACAGGTGTTTATGAAAAAAAAAAACGATGTACGAATCTTTTTTTTGAAGCTATACAAATAATTTTATTCGAATATAAAACTAGTTTCTTATTGGCATCGGACGTCGAGTAGTTTAGTCGACTAATGACTCAAAAGTGTAGAAGTATAATTTTCCACATTTTCCCCGTTTTCAGAAAAATACAACCCACCATCTGTTTTCCTTTTATTTTTGCGCTAATTGCTAAAAGCTTTCAACGATGGGCTTAGAAAACTGCTCAGCTTAAACTATTTTTTTACTGAAGCACGTTTTCATTTATTTTTCGTGTTACTAGTCAGATACTTTTTTATAATTCTATGGAATTATAAAAAAGTATCTGACTTTGTATGTACGAGTATATATTCCTGAAATTAACTGTAGTTGAATTATGTACTTATAATAAAGTATCTTAGAGGGTAAAACACGAGAGTCCACTTTTTGCTGTTTAGTGCAAAAATTATCGCTATAAGCTATTTTTTTATTATTTATATCAATATACGCATTACAAAATTAAAAAACCTATTCCTAAATCTATGAGGCCAAGAGCCATGTGTTGAATTGGGATACAACCTTATGAAAAGTGGAAGGACGCATATTATTAAAGTCTACTAAAATTAACATTATTACAAAAACAAAAAAATAAATAAACATCTGGACAACGCGCTCAATAGTGTATAAATCTATGCAATGTCTGCAATGGTCTCTTCCCTTAGACAAAATCTAAACTTGTACACTTCTTCTTAATATGGCTTTCATTTTGGAGAACTTAATACGTTCATCCAAAATATTAAACACTCTGGGGCTACAAAAGAAAAATTTCCCTGAGCGAATTTGTTTGTGTTTTTGATATTCAATAATTTAAATTACAGGAAAATCTCATACGAGCATTCTGCTGCAATCCACTCTTGTAACCGCATGACAAGAAATATGTCAATGACTTTTTAAAAAAAAATTCAATGTCCAGTACCATCATAGACTGAAACAATGTCTCAGATGAAAAAATTGGGGGACATCAAAGCATCACTCTAAGTATTAATTATTGTGCATTTATAAGGAGGTTCATGATAGACGCTGTGCAATCTCCACTGACTGGAAAATAGCAGAATACACAGTTCTGAGAGTGCCAATGTCCAAGATGTTCCTAAGTGAGCAGAATCCGTGACCCAGCTTTCCTAATTTGGAAACCAGGGATTGGATCTGTGCCTCCCATCGCAGATTTCTGTCAATAATTATACCCAGATATTTAATGTAGTCAACTGGTTTTGAAAGCTGGCACGAAAAATCTGATTTTATTTCCAGATTAAGATGGGATTCAGGTAATGACTTGTTTCCTTTCATACGTGAATAAAACACTGTCCAACTCGTCATAAAAATGCTTTTTTAATTAGAAATGAAATTCTGAAGTCAACTTTGTTTGAATGCAAAAAATATCTGAGGTGTCAGATACTTTATTTTAAACTGCGCTTTTTTTATCAAAATGAAAATTAACATTGAAAGTTCTTTATAGATTGAAATTATCTCATTTGGTCCTAAAGACATCATGTTTTGGCAATCGCACAATCACAAATTCTTGTTTCCCGAACATTTCGTTCTGTGTGACTCCCGTGGTTTATCCTTTAAGGTACAGATATAATTGATCAATTCTGTACCCGAAAATTTCGTTTAGTTGCACGGAAAATAATGTTCATTTCAAGCTAGGCAAAATCCGTTAGTTCTTTATTAGTAGTTATTAGTTTGTTAGTACAATTTTGCAATAAATGGCGTTAATCAATTAAATTAATCAGTGAAAAAAAATACAAAATATTATTTTCATAAATACACAAGGATTAAAAATTTTAATAAAATCTAGTCTTGATAAAAAGTCAAAACCTTTATCAATGTAGGGTTGTTAGATTCTTCTAAATTATTTATCCTTTTATTGTATCATTTTGATTGACTTTTTTTTCAATCACAACAGGTCAAAAGGGCCAATTACAGTGGTGAATTACAGCGCAGATTACCTAGGCTTGAGAAATATCACATTTTAAGTGTTGAAATATCACAGTGATTCAATTACGTAAGTCTCAAGTGAGAGGCAATGAAATATTAAAAAAAAACATTAAATTCTCTGTCTAATCTTTACCCAAAACACTCGAGTAAATAAAAGTGCTCGTATAGTAAGAATAGGTAGGAAGTAGTTTTTATACAAAACTTTGTGCTGATAAATTGGGTTTATTGCACAATTTGTAATGTTTACCTTGCTCTGTTGCTGTCGAACCCGTGATCCGCTACACCTGTTGGGTTTAATCCATCGGGATGTAGTTGCTGGCTTACTACGCTGCCACCCTGCGCCCACGCTACTGTCAGCCAATCTATAACAACCAATCATATATTAGTAAAACAGTATTTGTCTAAAAATATTTAAACTCATCAAAATATTATTAGTAAAATCATCTGGTTCAAATTAGTAAGTTCAATAAACAATTGAGAGTTAAAAACTCTCGCCGTGGTTTAGCTTGGAAACCAATTCAGATTAGAATTAACCCTTTTCACCTTGCTCTAATTTGTCTCATAATAAAAAATAATGTCTGTATTTAATATTACATGTAACAGTTAAAAACATTCATTACTGTAAATTTTGTAAAAATGTTTGGGATACTAAACCATTATTTCTGTACCAAATCATGGTAAATGAACTTTATTTGTATGTGGAGATTTTGGGATAAACCTATTTCATGTTTTGTAAACAATTGTGATTATTTGACGATGAGAAAAACAATTTTGTTGTATTTTGTTGTCTGTCTCTACACAATATATGTTTTTGTAACTATGGTAAACAAGGAAATAAAATGAAAATGAAATGCCTATCAAATTTGATAACGGTTTCATCTCTAGATTCAAGAACGTCATGTTTGGATTCTGAACTAAACCGAGGAGGATTTGATGGTTCCGATAATCACGAGAAAGCAACTTAATGAAGATATTTAGACATAAAATGAGTCACGAGTTATTTGTAAGAGCTCTAAAGACCTTGAATTTAGAATTCGAGGCATAGAAAAGCAAGAGGCAGAGGGAAATTAATATAGAGAAAGGAAAAGTAAAACTAAGGAAACAAACGCGGAGTTTGCTAAAACACGCTTTTTAAATACCACAATTATGAATTGTTAATAAATTAAGTTCCTCTCCTGATAACTTTTGGTAGAACCTTCTTTATTATTATAATACTAGTTCTAGGAACGACGTTTTAAAAGCAAATTTGAAACACTTGGGTGGACGGACCGTTATTTCTGTTCACCCAGTGAATCCTTAATTTTAAAATTATTTTCTAAAGTTGACTGTTTCCAAAATATGAAAAATCGAGTTTTATATCACATCATATAAATTTTAGGACGCAAAACATATTGATATATTATTTTTTTGCCAAAACGCATAACTTTTGTTTGTATTTGTAGTTTGAAAATCAGTTATTTACTGTACAAAAAAATATATAAGTCTATTTTTTTCCAAATTTCAAAATACATACCAAAAGTAAAACATAATGATAATAGCTAGTCGTTATTCGAAAGAAAAAAGCTATTATGTTAGATGTATTATTTTATTTTATGTGAGCATTTTTGATACCTCCTTCTGTTCACGTTTAATTGAGGGAATAAAACTGCCAAAGCTGCTTGCTTTATTTGCGCAGTGCATGGTGAAGATGCTATGAATTACTGACTAATTTGTAAAAAAATGAAGGAGAATACATCATTGACTAATTTGTTTTCTTTATTTTTGTTGCGTCCTCTTGTTATCTTCATTTAAAAAAACGGACAGATTTTATGTTAACACCCAATATACTAAACTGACTATTTCAAGGAATTAGTTTGGAAAAATTCAAAACAAAAAAGAAATTTTTGCAATATTATTAATTATTATTTATTTATTTATTTATTTATTTATTTATTCACACTTATTATCAAAATACAATTCCATATTCACTTTGCCCAGCTAACAAGGGTACATACCCCGTTCCAAGCTAGGCAATTACATTTTAATATATTATAATACTTAACAAATTAATATAGAGCACAGACAAACACAATATATACTTATTCGGATACACATTTTGATTCATATACATACATACATACACATATATACACACATGTATATATAAATATACACATATATACATATGTACATACACACACACGTACATACACGCATGCGCATACACATACATACATTCATAAAAACATAGACAATTTATTTATGCGAAACTTCATGGTTGTCATCTATAAATATATATTTTTTAAATTATTCTTTATTTTTTATATTTTATTTTTGACATCCAGTAAGGTTCTCCAATCCGTGGCATGCATCAACTTTTCTGACTCCCTACGACCAATGTCATGAAAGAGCGAGGTCAACACCTTCCGTAACTTGACAACACTCCCGTCTTTCCACGATTCTGGCAAAAGGTTATGGACCTTTTTGCCTACGTTATAGTGTTGTCTCGATGCCAGAACAGTGTTGACCCCTTCACTTAGTATCAGATCCCTATTAGAGTATCTTGTGTTATGGTTGTGGTTGACGCTTGGGTAAATGTCTCTCTTTATGTGTGTAACCACTACCGTTCTCAATATATACTGTTGAATAATATTCAGTACTCTGAATTCTTTGAAGAGCAAGTCACTTGGATAGCGAAATGTTTTTTTTTAAGATGACTCGGATTAAAGATTTCTGTGCAATTGCTACAGGTTCAAGGGCGGTTTTTGTAATTTATATTCGAGTAGATGGTGATTTATGTTTCTTATACAATAATGTTTTCTTTCTATTTCGGATGTATTAATGTGTATGATATTATGTATTGTCAAAAAAATGTTTTTTCTTATGTACGGTCCCAAATGAGTTTCTTTAATAACTCCTGGGAATATAATATATACTTTTTGTATTATTTGTTTTATTAATAATAAAAATAATAAAAATAGGTTAACTAATGAGTTGATATAATGCTATTAAAATAGCATTATATCAACTCATTAGTTAACCCAAAGAATTTTTTTTGATAATGATCCTTAAGATAAAAATAACCTTATTTAATTTACTTACATATAACTTTGAATTATCTATCCTTACCTCTGTTTTGTATAAATACATTTAACTCTTTAATAATGAGCTTTAATTTTCTTTAGTTATATTTTGTTTTAATTGTACCTTTATGTATTATAAGGAAATGTGTGTGCCATTGTTGAATAGACTAAATTAAGCCTTTTAAAAATGATCTAACAATAAAAAATCTTTATTATAGTTATGTAAGAACCCATCTTGAATTTGCGTCTATCGTTTGGAATCCACAATACATTACTTATATTGACAGGCTGGAGAAAGTACAAAACAAATTTTTAAAACATTTGAATTTCCGATGCTCTCTTATATTTCCAAATCATGACTTATCTGGACGTTTTCACAAACTGATTAACCTCGAAAAAAGGAGAACATTAATGGACCTCACATTCCTCTATAAAATTATTAACAGTCTAGCTGATTCGTCCCAGCTCCTAAATAAAATTCAAATTAACTGTCCATCACGTGCCCTACGAAATCACCCAACCTTTAGAATACCTAGTGTCAATACGAACTATTGCCAGAATTCGTTTTTACACAGATCGTGTTCCACTTTTAACAGCTTTTTTAACCATATAGATATATATCATACAGGATTACAATTATTTAAAAATAGTGTATTGAAAACTTTTGAATAAAACTCCGGTTGGTCCCTTTTTCTCTTATATCACTCAAATTACATACATTCATATTATTATTATAAATTAAATTTCTCTTTTGAAATTTTGTATTACTTCTAAAATCGCTTTAATGAAATTTTATCGACTTCTCTTGGTTTAAAATCTTCTCCTTATATTGCTTTTTCAAATTTTAAATGATTACTTGCCATACTTGTTATTCCTTCTTTATTTTTTCTTTTTTCTCTGCTGCCATTGGCATGTTTTTATACTTGTTATACTTTTAAACTACTTTTAATTACTTATATTATATATGTTAATAAAATCAATATATTGCTGCTCTTACTATAATGTGTCATTAATTTTGAAGATGTTTTTTAAATTGACCTAAATTTAAATTTATTTTCTTATATTTCACTTAAAGATTCTTCTCATCGTTTCTTTGAATCCCTTAAAATAAATATGTGTTTATGTTTTTCCTTTTTTAAAAAAAAATGTTATTACTATTTTATTTTATTTTTACATCTGAGTATGTTTTTCATTCTTTATTTCCATTCTTAATTCTTAATTACTTTCTCCATTTTTAATATTATTTCCATTAGTAAATACTCACTACAAACTACAAACCTTAAAATATATTTTTTTTTTCACTTAAATTTAAATTTTTAAACAACTTTCATTTATGTTTTCTTTTTCCTTCTCTTTTTTATACTTTCATAATTAACATTAGAAAAAAATTGCTTTTTAATATGGAAACTTCACTGGTCCATTAGAATTAAGTCCAATTGTGTAAAATATTAAACTTTGTAACTGTACTGTATGTTTCCTGAATAAAAGAAAATAAAAAAAAAAAAAAAAATAAAAAAATAAATAAGTCCGTAAATAAATAAATATCTAAATCAACATTTTTTCTCTCTCTCTAAGCTAAGTAAGCAATTTTTATTTTTTTTTACACTATATTTACAATTTTTCACTTTTTTCAATTATATTTTTTATTAAATTTTATCTTTTAATGTATACGTACCTGCTTATGTTTAAGACAGTTATGTAATACATGGTTTATGTACAATGGTACATGCTTTGTAAATATGCGAAAATGCCTGAATGTTTAAGCTGTGTTACATGGATCAAAAAAAAAGTTTAGTAGTGCCCTATGCACTATTTGGTATTTTTAAGAGTTTAATGATGATGAATACATAAAGTTGAAATTCGAAAAATTAGATACAAGATTTCCAACGGTTTTTTGTTTAATTTTCCGACCCGCGTAAGACCTTTAAGTAAATATTTAAATGGACTTTATTGGTGTAGATGAATAAACAGTTTCTTCGAGTTCATTACTCGGAGAGTGGGGAGATCAATCTATCGTCATTGGATTACACTTTTGTCACGTCACTTATTAAATACGTGACATAATAAGAAGAGGCAGAAGATAAACGCTTCGTCCATTAAAGCTCACGTCGTGTATGAAAGCCGCGTGCGTTTAGTCGACAAACGTTTCATACCGACTTTATTAAGACTCGATTGTTTTTTGAACTACTTGGGAACGATCAATAAATTGATATTACCATTTTTAGTGTTACCTAGTAATGCCTATATTTTATTTTATTACGGAAATAAGCTAGTTTTTTGAAAAGAAAAGCAAGAAGAGAACATGAAAATCTTAGCCATTTTCTCACTTGTTGTAAGGAATGTTAGTATGTTGCCGGTGACATGGTGACAACAACATATCTTCAGTCGTCTGCATACCCACATATCCTGGCAGTGATTCTAGATTTGTTTCTCCTAGTAAACAGTCGCATCTTAGCCATGTTCTCACTTGTTGTAAGGAATGTTAGTATGTTGCCGGTGACATGGTGACAACAACATATCTTCAGTCGTCTGCATACCCACATATCCTGGCAGTGATTCTAGATTTGTTTCTCCTAGTAAAAAGTCGCATCTTAGAGCTAAACCATTCAGTGTATTAATAGAATAAATTAAAAAATACCAAACGCCGCCTATATAAAGCCTGCATAACACCTATTCTCCTCTACGGATGCGAATCGTAGCACCTCACTCGGGCCCAAAACAGTAAAATACTGAGTTTCAAGAATAGGTGTCTAGAATCCTGGGTTTGTGGTGGTTTGACTTTGTGCAGAATTAAGTAATAAAAGAACGGACGCAGCAAACTACGGTGATAATTGAGCTCATACTAATGAATTAAGCCGCAAAATATTTTTCAGTCTACACTCACTTAGAAGGTTGCAAAAATTCTTACCCATTAGTACTAAATGCAACCTTGTACAAGCATTACTACTACCCATTCTAGATTACGCTGATGTTTTCATGACTGATTTAAGCTGTGAGCAACTCGATAAACTTTAACGACTTCAGAATACATGCATAAGGTACATTTTTGGTCTTAGGAAATATGACCACATTTCTGATTATCGTAGGCAACTGAAATGGCTCAAAATTAGACAGTGGAGAGACTTCCACTCCCTCTCACTTCTGTTCAATGTACTTCATAGTCCTAACGCTCCTATATACCTGCGTGAAACATTTCAACGCTTAACAGTTCATGGTTTACCTCTTCGTTCTAATTCTCAAGGCACTCTCTTAATACCCATCCACAATTCCTCTTTCTTCTCTAACTCATAAAGTGTCCATGCGGCTCGACTGTGGAATCATCTCCCACCCACCATCAAAGATGTTACTACATTATCTCTGTTTAAATCACGTCTGAAAAAACATCTCCTTTCTCTTCCTTAATCTCTCTTCCTTTTCTTTATCTTTCCTCTTTTTTTCCCTTTTTCCATTGAGTAATAGTTTTGATTTAAGGTAATTTATAAACAAATACGTTTATTTCTATTTTTATATACTTTTAGCTTTTTAATCTTTTTTTTCTATTGAATATGTTCTGTAACTTGAATTATAAAAATAAAACTTTCATTTTATTGGTTAGTTGGAATAAATTGCCATTTGGCAATAAGCCCGCCAATAAACAAATAACATTATGTACAAAAGTTAAATAAAAAAAAAAAAAAAAAAAAATCATCAAGCGGAGGCGATACGGTTGGCTGGGCCATATATTGCGGATGCTTAACCATGCTTGCTTACTTTACAAGGCATCTGTTATCGACGTCCTGGACGTCCACTGCTGACTGTTCGTCGGCAGTTAATGTCGGAACTACAGGACGCAAATCCGACTTAAAAGGACGCACATGAGTTGTCAACCGATAGAGATGCATGGAGGTTCTTTGTGGATATCATATGCTCCAACTGAAAATGATGATGAATAAACTACAGTACAAGTTCCTAAAAAGTTATAATGTATCTTCACAATTATCAGAGTACATGACACCTGCCATTTATCATCATCATAAAACGCTATCTCGATCACGTGTTACAGGAAGGCAAGGTGATTAGTCTTACGCTTTAGGTGCCAATCCAGAGACTGTGAAATATTGCAATATGAAACCACATTATATGACATTTCAAATTGAGCCTCCCGGAAATCGATCGTAGGACCACAAGCATTACAGGTGAAGACATCAACCACTTGACTATGAGGCGGACTTTTCTCCACTTGATTTCCATATTCAGGATTTTACCTGAGGAAATCCATCGAGTCGCAAGCACCCGTCCAGGATTCTGGTTCTATTGACACACCGAACTGAGTTCTTCAACCGAACGGATACAGGCAACCCGTGTAAAGACATTTTGAACAGTACGAGTAAATATTCGATTCAAAAGTAATTTCAAGGCTTTTAATATGTTTGTTATCATTTTGTCAAACAGATCATTTAAAATCGATCCAAGTCGGGGAAGAATTCACTTCCGTCGTTTTCTTAATTAAATGAAGTACATATTATACACACCTAGAGTAAGTTTTTTTTGCACAATGATGCCAAGTCAGATTACAGAGATTACAGAGAGCTCCTTCGGACAGCTCTTTTTTTCGGTAGCGATGTTGGCACCGCCAAGGAGATTAAGGTAAGACCTCGGATGCGGTGCGCAGCACCCATTATGAAATCTTTTGGGGAGTAAATTGAGTGACTTTGTCATATTTTCATCTGAAATAATCATTTTTACAAACGGTGAAGTTCGTGTCTGTTTAAACATCTACATTTTATCGATTGTTTAATCTGTTGCTGAAATAATATCTAGTTTACTTTTCAAAAATATATATTTTGTATTTTGCGTTTTATACTAATATCTGACTTACTCTTATAACAAATTGGTATTTTTATGTTAATCTTTTTCAACGACAACAAAAAAAAAGTGAAGCATTCTTCGTAATACGGTAAACACATATAATTTTGCACGTAATTTTTTTTTACTGGACAATCGCGTTTTATTTGCATCTGAAAAGGAAATTCTAAGGAATTTGGAATTAAGATGAATTTGGCAACCAATATTTCTATTATTCAATTTTGTCTCTTATGTACTGCGTTTAACAAAAACGGGCGATTTTTCACGGAAAAAATATTTTTCCTATATCAAATTCGACGTTGTGCGTTATATTAAAAGCATCCCTTTTCAAAATGTACAATGAAACAACCCCTAGCCGAATATCTCCCTATTACAAACATTGTGCCCTTTCTAAATTACATCTGAAACATTTTATAGTTATTTTAATTTTGATGAATTATTTCATATTTGTAAATATGGTTACTTTATTTTTAATTCTAAAGTGTATTAAAAAAAAAAGCATTCTTCATTTACAAAAATAATATTTCGGCTAAAGCAAATGAATGTTTAGGCAATGAAGAAGTTCAGCGATTTTTTTGTTATTTGTTGATACTCTATTATATATTGTGGAGTTAATTACATTAAGCCAAATTTAAAAAGAAAAAATTTCATCTTCGTATTATCAGCGCTATGTTTTGAAATTACTTCGCCTGTGAGGTCACAAGTTCTGTACCGTGAGTTCTGCTAATTAGTGAATTGGCTTCCCGTAAACCGGAAATCTATCACAACAGTCTATCATAGGTTGATGATTGGATGATTGGCCTCGAGAGGGGAGACTAGACTTACGGAGAAATGGAGTCAATGTTAAAAATCTCAAGTCTACAAAAACGTAGAAATAACATTGACTCCAGATTTATGTTCAATTTACTGAATGGATTAATTAATGTATCATCGTTACTGGAACAAGCGGCATTCAATGTTCCAATCCGCCGGTTGCGAAATAATAATGTGGTGTTCCTTGATCAACACAGCACAAACTATGGCTTGCACGCACCAATGTCCCAATTGTGTCGTATTGTAAACTTGAGACAGGATCTGGACTTTTTTGGTGCAAGTCTTTGTAGATTTAAAAATTCACTAAGATAGACCGGATCTTGTCTTGAGGTAATAATTAATATTTTTTTTGTCCTAGCTTTAATTTTGTTTTATTAGTGCCTGTATTTATTATAAGAAATTGTATTTACCATCGTTCGAATGGACTGCATAAGTCCGTCAAATAAATAAATAAATCAGTTGATTCACAAGGACCCTTGACGTCGTGCAAAGTCGTTCATTTTTACTAAAACCATTTTTATAAATTTTTTCATACATATTCGAGAAACTTCACCGTACAATTAAATGCTCTATTTTTTATCGTGCCTAAGAAAACACTTTTATATTATTTTTCCCGTAGCACTGAACTTATTTACTAACAATGATTGATTGTGGTTATTCAAAAATCATATTTTAGGTACAAAAATAATTGTCAGTTGAAAAAAAACTCCAAATAAAATATCAATAGATCTGATACACAGTTAACAGAAATTAAACCGAACTTAGAGTGTAATATAATGTGAATCATATTATATTATGCGTGTGACTTTATGACCCATAACTAAGAATTATCTGATAACGAAATTTTAGTAAGAAAATAATTGGAGATCCGTTTTTGTAAAAAGTGATAATATAATTTACTTGGTCATTAGTAAAGCCAAAATAATTGAGTACAATTTAAATAGAATAATATAATTGTAAGAACGAACTTTTAAAAGAAATAAGATATAGGCTTATTTCACTTGTATCGTGCAAATCCTCACCATACGGTTTAATTTTCCTAGGGTCGATTTTCATAGTTAACCTTTTTACTAAGCGGATGGATTGGATCGACCTGTCCCAAAAAGATTTCCGTGTTCGTGTGGAATAAAAAAGTTAATAGTAACCATTGGGTCCACGATACTCAAAACGATACGATATCGCGAATAGATCTATAATTTTGATTCGTCCTAAAACGGAAATCTTTTTGACACAGGTAAAGCCAATTAATAGATTGTAAAAAACTGATAATAAAAATATACTCACCGTGTCGTGTGAATTTGCACGATCTGTCTCAAAGGAGATAAATAGTATACACAGTTTAGAACAATTTGCTAATATTGTAATAATAATCAAATGGAACCTCCTTAGGTAGATACTTGAGCTTGAGTTAGATTTCAGAAAATTTTAATGACGTGCTGTTTGTTTATGAAATTAATTTATATAATTAAATTAATTATATAGTCAGTCAAACATATATTATTTCACTAGCTAAAAGCTCAGTATTGTATATACAAGGGTCGGCACTCGAAGTGTTACCAATGAAAAATTCAGTAATTTGGTCTATTTTGATTTTTTAAATTTGAAAACTTCAATTTAATGAAAAAACGTTTCAAATAAAAAAAAAAAGTCATTGTTAGATGTTGCCACTTTTAGCGCGGATAAAAGCATCGAGTCTGTCTAAGACGGCTTTACACGCTGCACAAATGTGGGCTTATGGTATTTTGTCCCATTCCCGGCGAAGAGCAATCTTTAAGGTGTCGACCGTCTCATATTTTTTAGCTGATATTTTGGTCTCTAGAATGAAACATATGAAAAATTCCATTGAGTTTAAGTCCGGGGAATATGGAGGCCACTGTTGTGATGAAACGAAGCTGGGAACTTTTTCTTGTAAAAAAACGGTGGGTTTCACGGGCTTCATGGGATGGTGCTGAGTCTTGTTGAATGTCCAATGGTAACTACCGACTTTTTGAAACGCATTATTTAAAATCTTTTCACGGTAGATTTGCTGATTTACCTTTACGCCCTGTTCAATGAAAACGAGTGGTGAGCGTCCTGTGGCAGTTTTCGCGGTCCAAACCATCACTGATGCAGGTGTTTGCTTTTGCAGAGCAATTCGCTGATCTAAACTGTCTTATAAATTTAACTTCAT
Organism: Micrasema longulum; assembly: GCF_059751315.1. NCBI lineage: Eukaryota > Metazoa > Arthropoda > Insecta > Trichoptera > Brachycentridae > Micrasema > Micrasema longulum. The sequence continues at coordinate 225,072 of NW_028280340.1, forward strand.
CTGTGACATAAAACAATATGCTTCCGTAGAATTATTAACAATATAACAGACTGGCACGTGTCAAAACATGAGTGCACTGTCATTAGCCGTTTGGTTTTTTATATTTTTATATATATATGTGGACCCCTGTATTTAGTAGCCTTACGTGTCATGTACAAGGCTAAGGTACTCGGAAAAAATCGTTTTTGTTTGTCTTGGAAATGGGATGTTCGATCACTGATTTTGGTTTATTACCTTTATGAGTCCAATCACCATTGTTGCAAAGTTCAAGAACAATGGCGCGAGATAACTACTTTTAACTACAGTGTGGATATCTGTTAAGGATATTCTATCTTTCCTGCATTCGGTTTCAAGATTATGGCGTTGCAAACTGAAAAACGGGCACTGAAATAACAGATGTTCGATGCTCTGTGAAGAAATATCATCGCATGGACAATAGTCATCATTCCTAAATTTAAACCTATATAGATAACTTCTCATAGCTCCGTGTCCGGTAAAAATTTGGGTCGTTTCGAAAGTACTTTGGTGATGATGACGGAAGTTTTCTGCATCAGCCAGCCAGCGTTGGGAAAAACATTTTAGTGATTTTACCTGTAGAAGAAGCGCGGTAATGATCCTCCCAACGTTGTTGCGTATTTTGTTTTATACAGCGTTTAGCAAAGCTAAGGGAAGTTCTGAGAAAAAAGGTGCCGTTCTTTTACAAGTTGCGGCTCTTGCTCGTTCATCCGCTCTCTCATTTCCTACGATACCAGCATAGCCGTTTGGTTGCTGAAACAGCGTGAAGTTGGTAACACTTCGAGCGCCTACCCCTGTATATATATATTGTATGTTTTCTGACAGATGGTATTATCTAGCTATTTTACATTATATTACAGCCAACTTCATCATAAAATTCACAATTAGTCTAGAAATGACAGTATACTCGCATGTTATTCCGCCAAAATGTAAACAAATTTTTTCATCGAGTTAAACATATCGAATTTTGTGCCATAAAAATAGTATTCGAGTAGCATTTTCCTGAATTTTTTTTTTGATCTGTAGCTGAAGGACATGGTATTTTTCTGGAGACTTACGGTGACCATGCTCTATCGGAACATCACCGAACATAATCATCAACATATTTGCTCTACATCATAACTAGCTGGGTGAAGTGTATTGTGAGCGCCTTGAACCCAAAGAAATCATCACGGGTGATCGATTTTGGATACATTTCAAACCGTCACGGCGCGCCGTGTGTCAAAATTCGGCTTCCAAATTAATATGGAGACAGGCGGCTACAGCGTTCCAATATATTTCCAAACTTTGATTTAATTACAGTGACAATTAATCTACTTTAAAGTGGTTTAAATGGATTTAGAGTTTTTTTTAAACTTATTTTATCTGGGATAATAAAAGGGCTTTTAAATAAAATGTCTGTGGCAGACGCTCGGAGCATGACAAAGAAGGTAGTTTTAGGAGTTTTTACGAGATTATCTGCATTTATTTCTAGCGCGATTTTAAAAGTTTCAATTTGAGATTTCAATCACTCAAAATTAACAACTTAATCATCAGTAATACTGTTTCTGTTGGAATGACGCGGAGTGATGCTTTTTATATCTAACCCTTAAGTTGGAATTTGCATCAGAAACGTCCAGCAATTTAAATTAGAGCCAAAAATATAAAACTTCTCTTCTTAAAGCTGAAACGTATTATGATTGAGGAAAACACAAACAATCAAATGCTTTGGAGCAAGGAAATTGAAAACAATAGAATTCAATAACCAGGTCCAAATAATACCTAGAGAATAACCATAATAATTCCGATTGCTTGTTGAACTTGGGAATTTACGACTAAATGCTCGTTGCCAGAGCCTTCGTATTCTGGAAAAGTAAGTCAGCCACCGGAAAGGGAAGTTTTCCCGGTACAACAATCAATTTAAATTTAAAGACTTGTAGTTTCCTTTCTACGTAATGGTCTCGATTAAGTCGAAGTTGGTCTAGCTCAGTGAATCTTGCCAAGTAAAACAATATTTGGTATTGATAGTGATTTATAACTGCTGGAATTTGGTCTGGTAAAGAATTTCCTCGTCATTTGTACGAAACACTCTCCACGTTGAAATATATGTATGTGTATAACTTTACGTTTCAACGATGACCATTTTTCAAAGATCGTTGGATTAAATATTGTATTCAAGACAGTTGAATTAATAATCTTCCGACAGTGCTCTATGGAACCTCATAAATCGGGTTGTCTTCTCGTGGCTAGGGTCGTAGCGTCACGGATCACGGAATCAAAGATCCGAGGTTTGAACCCTACTATCTACCTCAGCGTGATTTTCATTTTCTAATAGTGAAACTCATTGAATGTTGTTTATTATTCTCGCAAAGACCGTGACCGCTGGGGGGATGGTTAAGGTTTTCAACCTTTCTAGATTTGTTGTCCACCCAAAAACCATAAACGGGGAGAGGGGTAGCTGCTGCTTTTTCATAAAAATTACCAATTGTTAAAAATTTCATAGATAAAACCATTTTTAGATCGAAATTTTATTATATGGAAAAATGTTTAAAAAGCGGTAGAATTCGATCAAATTCGGTACATTGCTCCTAAAATCAGTAGGGTTGGCAATGTTGCCCAGTCCAATTGAAGTGTTTTTATTTAAAAAATGTTCTGAAATATTTGTATATAACCACTTACCGATTTTTCTATGTCTACCGTTTTCGAGACGTACCCGTTTCTTCGTCAGGACATCAATTAAACCAACATGCAAACCAATATGAAAAACTCACTATACACCTTCGCCATAGTTGTTGCACAAAAATAAAATCATGTCGTGTTGGTTTGGTGAAGGTGTATAGTAAGTTTTGCATGTTGTTTTAATTGGTGTCCTGACGAAGAGACGGGTACGTCTCGAAACCGTAGACATAGAAAAGTCGGTAAGTGGTTAAATACAAATATTTAATAACATTTATTTAAATGTTTGACTACAAAGTTAATGCTTTAAATATTAATAATGTTTTTATTTGTTTGTTTTTCTTGCAACTGGCGGGAATCAAACTATCGTACCTACTGCGCCACCCACCTGTATATAAAATTATTAACATTTAAAAAGTGAAATTGCGACCACCGGATATCTTCAATACAAACTTAAATAAAATATCTCTGAACCAAAAAGCAGCGAGCCTTTTTAGGACAATTTGTTCACCGTGAAAACTATTTTTCATAGCCGTCTTGGCCCTAAAGTTTGCGCTACTCACTAGCAAAGACTTATAAAACAGAAAGAACATAATTCTCCGGACCCGCCTTACTTCACTTTGATAAATTGTCTATACTTTGTCTTGTACTTTCCCGAACTCTTTGTAATAAAATGCTGCGAGAAACAATACTTTGCGAACTTTGGCCAGAGTTTAAATTATTATTGCTGAAGTACTCTACGAGTGTCCATATTTAAAACTAAATAGTATTCAGGAAGTACGTTGCGTTGAAGGGGGCGAATAAATTTTAAGTAAACATTGACTTAAAATGATTTATTTGATCAAATGTTTCATGATAAATATATCGCACCCCTAGAATGATACTGTCGTAAGTCTAAATTTAGCTGTTCTAATCTTGAGTTATGAACGCAGACTTAGCAATTATTTTTCTCTTTCTTAGGAAAATACTCACGTATCTATTCGATTTATTTTGAGTTATACCACAAACTTCAGCAATCTTTGAAATCAATTGAGTAAAATATCGAAAATAATACTCCAGTATTTATTAGAGGTGATGAAAAAATTTAACATTTATTTTAAAATAGTTATTCTTCCGAAACGAAAGAAAAAATTCTTAACGAAAAATAAAAAACCTGTTTTTTAAGGTTTTTTCGTTACAAGTAAAAGTTGATTTTATTTAAACAGATTTTTTACCTACGCTGCTCTTAATTATTATTATTTAAAAATTGTTTCAAGAAACAGTTTAATTTGTGAAACAGTAACTGCTACTTCTTTTAAATAACCGAAAAGCCCATCTCTAGTAATTTTTGATGCTACAATATTTTTCTTATATTTTAAGAGTTAAATTTATTTATTTATTATATATATACGGCCTAAGCCAATTACAACAGTTACATGAAGAAAGATAAATGCAAGAAACTGAACAAAAAGAACATAAAACTATTTAGCAAAGACAAACAAGGGCAAAACAATAATAGTATACAATATATTAAAAAAAAACGAAAGACCAAAAACTTTGAGCTAAACCATGCCAATCCAACTTCGTTCCACACTGTTTAGTCGCGAAGAGATCTACAAAAAGCCGGAAAATCTATCCCAAGAAATTCCAAGTCGTGTGATGAATTGACTAATCTACACATTCTGGACATTGGGGCATAAAAACCAAAGTTGCTCTTAGAAGCTTTTATAAATAGCAGATTTTGACTTCTGGTGACACGGTTGGGAACATGAAAAGAAATTGATTGCAACAGAGATGGGACATCACTTAAAGCATTAAGTATTTTGAAAATGCATATAAGGTCCATCTCAGTTCTACTTCTCTCTCAAATGAGCAAATACCACAATGCTAAGTATTTAAATGTCTATATAAATTATGTTAAGATAAAAATATCCGATGTGATCTGTATCAAGTACTGATGGCATAATTTTTAACTGATTATGAGATAAATCTATTACTGAGAATGAAACAACACGGCTTTGGCAAAATAATATGTGGTTTTCAGTTACGGAGTAATTGGTTATTAATTAGATTTTTCGTTAATTTTTAAGGGCGATTGTTTTAGATTTTTAGATTAAAAAGTCGTGTTGGTAATTTTTTTCGGGAAGTGCGAAAGTCATTTTAAATACCGAGATTTATCTATCTTTCACGACTTAAAAAGTTTTGTTAAAATAAAACAAATATTGATAAAAAAATGTGAAGCAAAATTGTCAATAAAATTTTGATTATACGTATTTCTTGTTTTATTTCAATTTTATTTGATTTATTTAGGTTATTAACAACAATACAAATGAAAGAACATAAAATAAAACCAATAACAGATATTCACAAATATACAGCAAATAAAAGCAAATATAGAAGAGTGTGTGTGTGTGTGTGTGTGAGGGTGAGAGAGTGAGGGTGTGTAAATAATAATAAAATTCAAATCGTCAAAGTAAAGGATTTGTAAACATTATTTCATTGCAAGATTACAAGTATTATAATAAACATAACAATTATTCATAAATTGAGTAAAGACTTAAATACTGGCATTTAATATTAATTTATTGAATGAGTAATGTTTGTATTGAGATTTGTATGTGCAAGTAAAATTAATGAATATAAAGTGAGTAGTTAGTGTCAAGGGTACAATAATTATTATAAAAATGATAACAGAAGAAAAATTATTGGGAGTTTAGTTAGTTTCTCATTAAAACGGACCTAACTGATTTGTACACCTCTACAGTATAAAGCAATTCCGTTTCTATAATACATGTTTAATCGACGCATATATATGCAACGCTATTATAATGTGTGCAAAACAAGATTATCTTAGACAAATTAAGCCACATTAGGTATATTTAAATGCGCACTTACTTTGTCGAGAATGTTTGTCTTGTTATTTATATTTATACATGTCAGGATTAAATATACTGTAGGAAACTGTCTGCTAACATTTGCAAATTGAGTAAGCTTTTAAGTGTCTTTAAATCTCAAATAAGATTATTTGAAAATACAATCCTAGCTTCTTTAAGTCAGTAAATATTTGCACGGCATATACGAGTACGTTTTGTATAAAGCTATCTAGACATGCATATAATACGTCTTTACGTAACTTCACATTCTACTCCATTATTATGGTTATTATTATTTTCAACTCATTATTTTATTTGCACATGTAATATTTTACTTATGTATCAAAATAAATCACTCACGTTTGGCGTAGTTGATCTGAATACATAAGAAAAAACTTCACCAAAACAGCGCAAGCAATACAAATAAATTGACAATGTTTTGAGCCAGTCCAAATTTTTGAAGGCAAGAACTGGATTCGAACCCCTAGAGAGCTGTTAATATAAAAAAAAATTGGGCAGACTCAAAACATTGTTGGTAAATCCACCTGCGGTGCTTTTCTAAATCGCCCTCGCGGCCGTAGAAAAATCTTTTATTTCGTGTATTTGCATATAAAATACGCGCTGTAAAAGTATTTTATCTCGAGAAAAATATTTTCAGACATTGCTTAATATGTAGGTAAAATAATTTAATCAGATGAATTTCACTCGCATCATGAAGGATTAGCTCTTTTACTTCACAAACATCAACAAATGAAAGAATTGAAGGAATATAGATGTTAAAATATAGAGAGAATGGTGAAGGTTACACAGTGTGTAATGTGGTCACTTAAACCAGCCAATGCCAGGTCATAAGCTTTATAGATGCTTAGGCTTCTATATTTCCTTCTCCAAAATGTTTTTATATCTGTTGTATAATTAAAATAAATTGACATTACAGTGTTAATTACAATTTTATTCGGTTTGCTTAAAAGGTAAAAATATGATTTTTTTTACAAAAATATTGTGTTTGCTGCAAGTTCATTCATACAGTTATCTGAGGATAATTTATTTGAAAAATGTTATATAAGGTATATTATACTAAATGAACTTAAGAAAATTGGCTTGATATATTTATTAGATTAATGCAACCACAAAGCTACCAGTGACACAAAGAGCCATGTTAGGGATAAGCTTGAGAGAGAAAAACAAAAGTTACTGACATCATTCACCGCAAAGCCACCTTTGAATGGCAACGGGCAGGCCACGTAGCTAGAAGTTCGGACAATAAATGGGCAAAAAGCCCGTTGACTTGGAGGCCTCCAACAACAAAAAGGAGTACAGGGCGGCCGCAACTAAGGTGGAGAGAGGGCCTGGACCGGCATGCTGATGTGACTAGGATGCAGCTTGCACACAACAGCGTGACACGGAGGCAAATGGAGGAGGTCTTTGTCCAGGAGTGGACGAAAACAGGCTGAGAAATAAGCAGGCAATCAAAATTTGCTAGTGTTCCTCTAATACATATTATTAACTTTGTTTAGGGTATTTTTCCAAATCCACGCACCTGTTTTTTATCTTTTAGGAAATCATTTAAACGGATTTAAAATTGGTTCACCATTGTGTAATGAACAGCTCTACACATGGTAATTCATTTTAGCCTAAACCCACTTAGCTGGAAATGTTTTTTACATAATTTATTTGTAAGATTTAAACTTCTGTGTTTTTATTAAAGTCATGGTTAAAATTGATTAGGTGATTTGCGAATTCGGAGAAACTGTTATTGCGAAGACACCTCATATGTTTTTTAATATGAATATCAAAATTTTTTCATGTTCTTCCAACGTGAACAGAAGGACAATAATCACATGAAATAATAAAGGGTTAAAAGTAAATAATATCGAAATACTTTACATTAGAAAAGCTTAAAAAAATAATGTTTCCTTGATCAATAATCAAGAAACTTTTCAATATAGCCCGTTATACGATGTTCCATTGTAATGGTCACCCTAAACCTATTAAACTTAAGCTTCTCCTTCCAAACCCCATTTTTTTACAATTATTTCTTAAAACAAAATAAAATATTTTCATAACCTAATCAGTGCATGTCGTGTTGGTTTTATATTTTTGTGCAACAACTATGTTGAAAGTGGGTTTTTCATTTGGTTCAATTGGTGTCCTGATAAAAAGACGGGTACGTCTCGAAACGGTAGACATAGAAAAGTCAGGCAATATTCAATAACATTTAGTAAAATGTTTGACCACAAAGTTAATGCCTTAAATATGAATAATATCGAAATCGAATTATGTTTTTTGTTGATATTTCTTGATAAAACTTTATAGTTAATGATTATGATAAAATTATAAATAAACTTATCTATGAAACTTCTTGGTTTAGTTTTACTTTTTATTATTTGACCAACGAGCGCTTTCGCCTAAGTAGGCATCTTCAAGACTGATGAATTGTTTACAAAGTTTGCAGCTTTTATACTATGCTTAACATATTTTGGAGATAAGATCAAATAAGTATTTTAACAGGGAAAAACATAAATAACTAGTTTGCTAAATAGTTCATTTTTGGAAGATTTCGGACCGAAATTGATATGAAGATTTTATTATTTGAAGGTGGAAAAAAAGTAAAACTAAACCAAGAAGCTTCAATGATAAGTTTATTTAAAATTTAATCATAATCATTCTTCGAAAATCATTAAAAAATATCTTTGAAAGGTTTCATTTCTCATACTTTGAAATTATTGAAATATGAATAAAGTGTTTTATTGCTAACCGTAGGCGTAGAAATATTTTGCAAAACATAAAAATTACAACATGATAAAAAACTAATAGGATAAGTCGATAAGTGCGTAGAAGTAAAATATAGCGTAATACTCGTTCAAATGTACTTCTTGGGGCAAACAATTCCATTTCCATTTGTGGTTTTCCATCAATATTCTTTTCGCGAGAAAGCCGTTCCAGTGATGGCTTTAATAAAATGTTTAATGGGTTGGAATAAACGGTAAAGAGCCTTTGATATTACTTTTCTTAAATTATTGTACCCCCTCAGTAGAATCATTAAACGCTGATGGTCGGGAGTACGGAATACTAGCATTTCTCGGGTGGTCAATATTGTGAGGCTATTTGAATAAACAAACTTTTGATGGAAAAAATTGATGAAAGCAACAGGTACCTCAAATAAAGAAATATAAATAACAAAGTTGATTTTGATTTTAATTTTTTAAATTTTTTTTTTTTATCACATATACGGTCTAAGCCGATCACAACAGTTACACGAAGAAACATATTTAGAGAAAACTGAACAAAAATAATATAAACTATATAGCAAAGACAAACAAGGCAATAAAATAATGGTATACAACATATATTTATAAACACGATTAACATATGACTTCGAGCTATACCATGCCAATACATCTTCATTTCACAAAGTTATAGTGGCAAAGAGATCTACGAAAAGCCAGATTCCAAGTTATGTGACGAATTCCAAGTTATGTGACGAATTGACTAATCTACACATTCTGGGCATTAGGGCATAAAAAACTAAAGTTGCTGTTAATAGATTAAATAAATAGCAAATGTTGACTTCGGGTGACATGTTTGGGAACGTGAAAAGAAATTGATTACAACAGAGATGGGACATCACTTATAGCATTTACTATTTTTAAAATACATATAAGGTCCATCTCAGTTCTACGCTACTCCAATGAAGACAGATTAAGAGATTGCACTATTTCAAAATATAAATAATTACCCCTTTGCAATCCGTGCAACCATGCCATTTTTCATAAAAAACGGTATTGGACAGACTCGATATGGTCAATATGAGTCCTATAGAATGGAGAAGCATATTCTAAATGGGGCGAACTAGTGAGCAGTAAAGAGTTTTGATGGTATTAATATTTTTGAAGTCCGTCATAATTCTATTGATAAAACCAAGATGGCTGAGAGATTTGTTTCCAATATTATCAATGTGTTCACAATAGGACAGTGTGCTATCTAAAGTAATGCTAAGATCCTTTATTGAGAAAACCATTGAAAGAGAAATATTTTTTAGTTTGTAGTTGAATTGAATAGGTTTTGTTTCGTCGTAAGAAAGAGATTATTTTACAAATGTTAAGTGGAAGATTAAGTATAAGTTCTTTGAATACATTAAATAATGTAGGACTATACATATACTAGGATTGCCAATTAGACTTGGCATGATAAATAAATAAAAACTGCATATATAATAAGCAAATATGATCTGATATAGATACATATAAGTTAATGTAGTATGCCATGACGCCCATGACTTGTGTGACGTACTATCCTCTTTGGCTATCCCTCCTGAAAATGGCAATAGATACAGAGTTCAATATATTTTCATTCATTTATATAGTTTCATAATATGGTTTTTTTTTCTACTACGATCTACTTTTATACAGTTGTTATTTTATTTACCATAAACGATACTTTGTACTTTATACAGTCAACTTTTTGATCATACATCCATCAATAAGTTACTTCAATAAATATTAATATAATATCTAGAACAAAAAAAACATCACGCTGTTTTCTCATTGGGATGGGCCGTGTTTTGTATAAAACAACATTTATCGATATTATTCCCATCCTTCCCTTGACCCATCCTTATGGTATCGACCTTACATCAAGACAGAAAATTTACAAAAATACAAAATTATAATTCGGAACATTACATACAAAATTTGACATTGCATAATAATTCTTGGAATCGTCCGAGTGGAAAGTTGTTATCGAAATAGAAAAAACTTTCAATGGTGAATATTTACAATTGAAGATATGTAAGTGTATTTTTCTCATATATTTCCAACCTTAAGCAAAATTTGATGATATTCGCTTTTTTGCAAATTACCGTCTGCTTATTGTTAACTGGCGGATGGAAGAGAACGCCACTCTACCCCGTCTTTAGATAAAGGCCTCGCTTCTTCTACATTAATACATCTCATGCACGCACGCCGATTATTCCGGAATTTGACGTATTTTATCTTCAAGTATTTGTTAGATTTGGAAATGCCACGTACATCTCGATCTTTCCCATTCCCCGCATATATTAACATTCACATCGTTTGTCTTTTTAGCCCAGCATCGCAGCAGGGGCGAATTCTCCTTATTATCGATTATTTGCAGCTTACCATATTTTTTAACATCGAAATTAATGTTTTACGTTACATTATTATTAGAAAAAAACAAAAAAAAACCTTTTCTTGGGTTAGTAAATTTATATCTTATTACTTAGTTAAAAAGTATTATTAAACAAAGTATCTTGCCAAAAGACTAAATATATGGTCGTTTTAAGGCATAACAAAATCTTTTTCTGTGTTTATTATTTCAAAATAAAATAGCTAAATAAAAAAAAAATGGTTACATTATAAAATAATACCCCTTAATCTGATATTTGTTATTTTTTCAGCAAATATATATATTATTAACTAAGCCCTTCTCACGTTCTAAAATAAACCTTTCGAGAATGGCGCTAGCAAGCTGGTTTATCGGGATTCCAGTCAGATCTATTACCATTATCCTTCATAGCTATTCAATCAAGGGGGCGTATTCTCTATCCAGATTTTCTTAAATACTCAATAAATATTTATTGCCTTTTGTTTATTTAATTGGATTATAACACCGGCAAGGATAAATCGTTGAAATAATAAATAAAAGAGTTAGAAATATTTTGATTTTTCTACCCTTTCGTCGCATTTCAGGAAGCGGAAATGATGAAAATAAACTGTTTATTTTCCAAACATACGACACTTTTCAATATAACGGAAATATTTTTACACTTGGGTGTAGGTGGTATAATTCGATGGATACTTCATGGTTTTTTTGTTCAACTGAATTTAACAGTAATATTAACTGTAATATTATAAGAAAATTGTCACTAATATGTATTGTTACAACTTTCATTCGCGTCCTGGCGGATTAAGAATATGGTTAAGTATGTAAAGTAGAACCAAAATAATGGACTTGTTTTTGAATACTCACACCTGATGGTGCATAAGGAACATAAGTACACCAAATGCAGTGAATTCAATTATCTTTTCCATAAAGCTGAGGATCTTAAAGTTAGTCGTAAACTTTAAAGCATTTTGCACTTACTTAAAATATTGCAAAATTTCTTACGTTTTCTCTAAGTAGACATCTTCGAGAATGGAATCGTTTACAATATTTTCAAATTAATTTCTATTTTTTTAAATCTTAAGAAGATAAAAACCTACATTTTTTAATTTAGGGACGTATTTTTAATTATAATGCATGCACACTAGATTTTATAATAACGTTATTAACAATATTGTAATAAAACCAACTGGTCCAAGAAGAAGTTTAAAAATTGAAAAATTGTTTTCAGGCGTTGCCTAGTATGTGAAATAATTCAGTCAGATAAAACACTTCACAACAATAAAGGTTTCAGCTCTTTAACTTCACTAAAATCAGCAAATGGAAGAATTGAAGAAATATGGATGTATAAACATAGGCGAAATGGTGAATGTTACACAGTGTGTAAAGTGGCCACTTAAACCAGCCAATGACAGGTAATAAGCCCTGTAAATGCCTAGACTTCCATATTCCCTTATTTAAGGTATTCTCCACCCCTGTCGTTATTTGTTAACGTTATTAACATTTTTTTGTTATTTTGTGTTATTCAAGCTTATTCTTTTTATTTTCCATTTATTTCCTTTTTTAACATTAAATCTGTAATTCTTTTTAAATGTCATTTTCGTTTTTTGAATTTAGATTGTTAGCTCTCCAAATTGTTATGTTTAATATTTTATAATTATTAAGCATTTTACTTTAGTTTTAAATTGTATTATATATTTTTAACATTTAATTATAAAAATTTCTTACTTAAAATGATACCACATTATTTTTTTTATATTATAATATATATCTAGCTTCAGAAAAGGACCTTTTGTACCCACCTAGTGAAGCTGCCAAGAATATTTCCTCGCAATCTTACATGTCAAATTGATTTTGCCAACTACCTACCTACTTCATAATGTAAGTTCATATTTATTTTTTATTTTATTCTGTTTTTTGTACTGCTATTTAATTAAATGCACTATTTCTTTCTAATATACGTTATATTTCAGCACTGTCAGTGGAACTGCATCAAAGTTAAAAATGTTGTAAACAAGTTCTACAAATGCTCGCTTAAACGAAAGCGCTCGTCGGTCAATATTATTATTATTAACCTTGGAGTTTGATGTTTTTCATCTCAATTATAATAATTATGATCTATTTTAATGCTTCAATCGAAGCCTGTTTGTCAAAAGACAAAGTTTCAACATTAAGAAATGCGAACCACCCACATAGGAAACTTGACGAATCGTAATTTCCTAGTAAGCAGTAGAAAACAAATAACAAACAGTTTTCGAAAACTGGGTTAGAACTTGTTTATAAGTAAAAGGAGATGTTACAAAATATGGGAACCTATTCGCGCTCAAGGTTTAACAAGAACAAACTTTTTAAATCAATAAATTTCATATTCCGTTTGTTGCCTGAAAAATATTTCAAATAACCAAATGTTACAAAAGTATTGGATTTATTCTGCTAACGATTCATCTATTCATTTAAAAAATTTAATAGTGTTAATGAAAATGTCATAATCTTCATTCCCTCTCCGCAACTATCGCTGGAAAGGGCACTGCATCGCTATACAAACCACAGCGTGTCCAGATAATATTTTTACATGAATGGATGTTTATGGAAAAATTCAGTGTTGCTTTTTATATTCTTGGAACCTACTTACAGTTTTTTTTTTTTTTTTTTTTTTTAATTTCGTTAAAATTTCCGGTTTTCTTTTATTTGTATTAGAAACGCGCCGATAAACTTTTATTTTTTATTCGTTTGGAACGATCAAGATTTCATTAATTTTTGCATCTAAATTTAAATAAACAATCAAGAAAAAAAAACGTAGAATTAATTTTATTTACATAAACAATTATTTTGATATTATTTAGCACATATATTATAGATTGAATCGGCATTAACTTACTTGAAAAACATAATTATACAGATCCTTTCATTTACATTTTCAATTATGCTTCGATTATAATAACATCCGTTGATGGAAGGATCTGTGATTTCAGGAACAAATAATGTTTTAAAATAAACTTAAGAGGTCTTAGAATATTTTTTCAATGATATATATTCTTAACATGGTGGAGAAGGCAATGTGGAAGTCCTGGCATTTGATTTTCAGTGCCGAAATACGTTTTAAAGCTAACGAACTATCAGCCAACTCTTCTATTTACCGGGCAATGTCTTGTCATTAACTAGTTAAACGTTTACCAGTTGATGACTTTCACTTTCAAAGTGATCACAAGAGAGGAAACGCGGTGGGAGTTTTTGATTTGAACATAATTTTTCTGACAGATTTCTCGCAGATGCGCCTCCGATATTGTGCGAAAAAGACAACGGCATATCGGACTAATTTTGCCTAACTAAAATCGACAAAATCGTTTTTTTAATATTTTTTTTTAGAAAGAGTGTCAGAATAAAATTTCCTGTATTCCCGGTACCTTTTTCGTTTTTCAAAATCATTTATCATATTTGTATACTGTACGTCAGAAGACGGTAGATAAAACTGGGAGATTTTATGGGTTTTAGGATGGTTCTAGCTCCCATAAGAAACTATTTATCAAAAAAGTAAAAAGATAGAGATTCGCTCATAGTAAACATCTTGAGTGTGTAGAATAATCACTGTTCTAGCGCCATAATCCAGGGGGATAATACGGGAATACGTTTTAACGAAGAAAAATCAGATCACATTTCTTTTTAACAAGATTGATTATTAGTTTGATATTGTAATTTAACAAAAAATCTGCGTCTGGGCAAAAGTATAAAGTTCGGAATATAAAATATAACAAAAACCCTTTATGAGTGTTTTGACTAGATGGCTACTCTTAAATAAAATCCTGAAAAAGTAAATCAAGTCATCTAGTTGTACAGTAGTTGGCGCATTTGCCTATCATGACTGAAGTCCCGGTTCAACAAATCTTGGAAAGGTAGACGCATAATTTTTTCTTCAATATCCTGGAACCGGCATCGAAAGCGAAGAATGCAAATATTTTATTTAAAAAAAACAAATTTCATATTTATTATTACTATTTAACAAAAATAGGTTTACATCTAGGCTATACTGACACAATACATTAAGTCAACATTCTTTATATATTTCAAATATTTTTAAATATAACTGCAAGATGTTGATTTAAATTTTATGCTATGCCTAGAATAAAGATTAGTCTTTCAAAGCTTAAAAAAAATTTAAAAATAAAAGAAAATCGTAGGAGAAATAATGTGTTGAGATAATAAAGCTTTAAGTGCGATTATTTCTGAACTTGTTTTAATGACTTAATGCATTCTGTCAATAAAGCCTCGATAGAATGTACATTTTATAAATAAAAAATCTTTTGATAATATTATTACGTAGGTACATTTTACTTATTTTTTTAAAATAATGTATAATATATCTGTATGATATCTCTTATGCGTATATTATGTGTCTGAGCGAATAAAGAATACAGTTCTGAGTGTAAAAAAAGAACCAGAACCGAGCATTTCCGCCTCAATGGCTACCGGGTAAAAATCCTAAATAACGTGTTGAGATAAGTCCACCTTGTTGGGTAATGGATGGCGCGTTTGCTTACCATTCTTGAGCTCCTGGTTTCGATTCCTGGCAGGGTGGTCATGAACTACAGGTTTCGAAGGTGTTTCTGCTTTGCAATATTTAAATGATTCTGAACTGGCACCAGAAGCGTAAGACTGACCACCTTACTTTCCGTGTAACAAAAACGATCTAGACGCGCTGGGATCGGACTGTCAAGGCAGTGTCCTATGCACCACTAGGTGGGGATAAGGAGATGATAATATTTCCCGCAACAAACAAGAAGTACCTTCTGGTATTTGTTATAAAACGTGAGTTGTTAAAATACTCAAACCTTAAGCCCACGAACACGACTATTCGTCAAGCTGAGAGTTCTTCAGAAGAAATATATGTTTCTAGTCTGTCCTTAATTAAGCGACATCTCTCGTCTGCGCTCAAACTGTCACACTAGTTACAGACACCCCATGTACGGTTGGTATATTTTCCGACAGCATATTGTGTCGTATAACTTTTCAATTAATCAAGACTTTTTGCAAAAAAATCGATGTTTCCTCTCACCGAAATGAGAATATCAGGTATTAATATATTTATATCTTTATTTTATATTGACTGATTTAAGCTGTGAGTAGCTCGAGCTGGAATGACTTTAGAATACTTGCATTTATATTTTTGATCTGAATGAATAACTACATTTCTGATAATCGTAAGCAACTGAAATAGCTCACAATTAAACAGCGGAGAGATTGCCCCTTCCTCTCACTTCTGTTCACTGTACTGCATAGTCCTAACGCCTATATACCTTCATTAATTTATTTAATGCTTACCAGTTCATGGTTGACCTCCTCGCTCCAATTCTCAAAACACTCTTTTAATACCCATCCACAATCCATCGTTCTTCAACTCATAAAGTGTCCAAGGGATTCGGCTGTGGAATCATCTCTCATCCAATATCAAAGATGTTTCTACAGTACCTAATCTCGCCTGAAGAAACATCCTCTCTCTCTTCCTTAATCTATCATATTTTCCTCTTTCCTCTTTATTCCCCTTTCCTATTAAACAGTATTATTGATTAAATGTAATGTAACAAATACAGTTATTACATTTAAAAAATATCTTTAGTTTTTTATTTTATTTTCTGTTGAATACATTTTGTAACTTGAATTACACAAACAAAGCTTTTATTTCATTGGTTGTTTGGAAAAAAACGCCATTTGGCATTAAGCTCGCAATGTATTATTTAAGTCATGTACAAAAAGTTAAATAAAAATATAAAAAAACATTGGGTCTTAAAATAAGTTGCGTCCGTTTTTTTTCCAAATGTAGAGAGTAAGAGGACACAACAAAAAAAAAACATTGAATTCGGCAATAATGTATTCTTTTTCATTATTTTATAACAAACAAGTTAATAATTGAATTGTGTCCACGTGAAGCGTGTTAATGTCTTCATCTTCCGGTGTCTTGTCGGGTCCTTTCGACGTTGGCGATCACTGCAGCGAAAGCATTTCTGTCCTGCGCTACTTTCATATTCCGCAGCCAGGACGACTGCTTATTAATGTACTCGCCGTACTGATTCCTGGGAAAATATTACAAAAGTGGTTTCCCGTTGCCTTCTCTGGTAGATTTGTCGGTCGAGGTTACCTTCCCTTAGCTGGTAGGTTCTGGTTTGGAGGCGCCGGAAACTCGCCTGTCATCATCTCGCTATATCTGCTATGTCATATCTGCCGTGATCACATTATGAGTGTGACCCCATAGAACCCCGGCAGAAGTAAGAGAGTGTTAGCCACTTTTAAGTTTTGGATGGGTACATCGATATGTAACAAAGGGAAGCGTAAGTCACGGTAACCATATCTACGCACTAAAGTGACATAACTTCATTATGACGTCAAAGTTGGAAATAAATTCTGCAGAACGATTACAAAGATACACTATCGATCCCCCCACTATCAACTTTTGATGTAAGTACATCAGTTTGTACAGATGCACATAAGGGTCCTAGTATGAGCAAACCTGTCCAAATGTATTAAAAAATAATGATTTGAAATAATTTGGTATTATTTATCAGTAGTACAAATATTTGCGGACAAACTCTCATCCCCAGTTTTCCTCTGAATTGACGCGCCGTGGAACAAGGTCAATCTAAAACTACCAATCGTGGAGTTTGCACGACTTTTTTTATCGTTACCGTAAAATCAAGTGATAGTTTGTGATGAAATTGTTTGATAACGCACTTTGAAAAAAAAAGAAATGGATCCAATACGAATAAGAAGTATTTTTATTGCTATTTCATATATTTCTAGGAAGTTTTATATACTAGTAAAAATAATTTATTTTTTTTGGGTAAAATAAATTACATCGAAACTTTTAATGTCTGCCTCAGCATGCCTCACATGCAATTTTAATTGGGTTGTATATTATAACTATTCACGTAACAGAACATGCAAAATATGCGCATTTTTGCGGTTTTAGAAATAAACCAACTTCTTGAAAAGTACGTTTATTTTTCAATCTTAACTTTGATCAGAAGAAATTTTACTAATATTTTTTAATTTCAGGATTTACTGCGGGAAATTCGATTTTAGTTGAGCGAGAGTTATAATATTACATGGTGAAGAGAATTGGCCAATAGAACATGGAATAGCCGATGCCAGTTTTAAATGAAATATTTAATTGAATTATGGAATTGCGCGAAACATGCAGAACGTTACATCTCCGAGGAAAATCACCCTTTTAATTCCCTATTTAAATTGAAATGGTCGAATTCTCAAAAAAAAAAAAAAATTTATTCTAAAAAATCAATGTTGGCTACAATTGACTCTTGCTTTGAAATTGAAGTATGCAATTCAGATTCAAGAAAATATAGACCACCCGACTACTGCATATTCTGAAAGCAGGGAGCGATTGAGGGGGCGTAAAACTCAAAAAGTTAGATCTTTGCAACGTAAATGAGTATTTAATTTTCTAGTATGTAGGTTGAAGCGTCAAAATAGTTTTTTCAAATTAGCTTTTTAACCACAAAAAGAGCATTGAAATACAGAAAATCATTTAAAGCGCACGAAAAATGCAATATACAACAGTTAACGGTTGATGATGCTCTTTTTTGAAGGTCTTTTTATAATAATGGAAGTCAAGTTAAGAAAAAACCAATATAATATTATAAGGTCATATCAGAAATGCATCTTTTCATTTTACAAAATTGTCCAGTAATCTGATAAAAATGATAAATCAATAAACGTGCAATAACCATCACTTTTACTTCCGTTCAAGTAAATTGTCAAGAGTTACTGAATATCAATTGTAAACAATTGCTGCTTTCCGATAGTGATGTACTAAACACCATAATGAAAAAAAAACTTTAAGATAATTTAATATCTAAATGGGATTGTAGAACATGGAAAATAAGTCAATATAGGCAAGGATTTGAGTATCGAGAAGACTCCGTAGCAGCAAATCGGCTGACTCCAACTGTCATTCTTCAACATCAGAATCATTCTAAAAAACTAAGTAATATTCAAATGATTTCCAATTTGACCAAAAGAAGTATTTCGACAATTAAATATGATTACAATTATTTAAAATGTTCGTGTAATTATTCTACTTCATCACAGGATTGAAAAATAACGTATTTATTAAAAAAAGTAACAAAACGATATTTTTTCTTTTTATTATTAAATAATATTATTGTAGCATAATTTACTTTAAAAAAAACATGAATATACTTATGGCCAAGTTAAGCTGGATCCTGCCCCATTGTGTGATGGGTCTAGTACTCCTCGATACGCATATCTGGGCTTTGAAAGTGCCAAAAAAATTCCATCGATCAATTTTTCCTTTAATTACGATTTATTTAAATTTTTTATCGTTCTGTGGTTAGCACTTTTTTTATGGCCTATTAAAAATATGAGCGAGAAATAAGTAAATTTTGAACTCTAACTGAATTCTGACGTAACTGTCAGCTTTGAAAACGAACGCCTAGATGCACGGATAATGAATCTAGATTCTATCCTATTAACATACACGTATAAGCCACTATAAAAAATGAATTGAGTTATTATGTTTTCATTATTATTTTAATTGTATCATTGTTGTAATTAAGTAGTTATGTTTGACCACAAAGTTAAACTACTTATCGACTTATCTGTCTACTCGTTTCGAAACGTACCAGCCTCTTCCCCAGGACACTAATTACACTTACATGTACATCCCACAATACTTTTTATAATTTATATGATGAGGAATCACATACATGCATAGATGCTAGAACTGAAGCTGTTTTCGCTAGGAAAGGTATGTCCAGATCCCTATGTAAATTTGTATTGTAGATGTTTGTTAAAGAAAAGTTAGGCAGAGAAGGACAGCCAGCTTATCCCAAGCTTTTGTCTCCCTTCAAATCTATCCACTTCATCTAACTTTCCGGGTACCCACACATACCAAACAGGGCAAAGCCAAGCCACCCAGTAAAGAAACATTACCTATTTTAGTCATGTGTAGGTGTAAAGAGTATTATGTACTTTATATTTTAAGGGATTGCCAATATTGTGGTATAATGTATTTGTGCTATTTTTTTCATTGTTCTTTTGCGTTCATTAAATTGTTTAATTACGTGAATTGGATTCTGGTTGACAGATCCATATGCAGAGAGATTCAAAGATTTTAGCAGTAAGTATGGATTTCAATTTATCGCACCTCCCCCGGTTTAAAAAAAAAGTATTTATTAATAACGCCCGCATCAAAAAAAATCACCAAAATTCCTTTAACATAAAATTAAATTATTTTTGAAGTTATTATGACATATTGACTAAGTGATTCTTTACAATAAAGTACCCTAATATAAATATAAAATAACATCCAACAATGTTTTGTGTATGTCCAAATGCTCGCAGACTGACTGGATTTTCTCCCTAAGGAGTTGTTCATATTCAATTTTGTTGCAACAGAGAGAGAAAACATTTTTGAGAATGGAATATGAGAGTCTAGGCATTTACAGGGCTTATGACCTGCTATTGGCTGGTTTAAGTAGCCACTTTACACACTGTGTAACATTCACCATTCTGCACATGTTCAAACTTAGGCATTAAATAGTATCTGGAAAATGTACGGAATTTAAAATAAATAAATAAAAACGCACTTCTTAGATAGACGTCATTGGTTCATATGAACCAACCAATGATATGAGAGCTGTGAAGGATATCCGGTTGGCTTACCGTAAACAAACCAATTGGAATCAATAATATAGAACAAACTCTGACGTCACAGGCGGAGTTATTTTAGAAATACAAAACTTTAAAAATCATGGCGCTGATAATACGATATATAAAAAATACATATAAAAATGGCTTAGTTTATTAGTCAATTAACGAAAGAGGAAGAGACACTGGACTTTCTCATTAAGGCAGTCAAATGAACCAGAGGCAATTTTCAATAGATTAATTCTACGCGCGGGGGGAACAATATATATTTTTTTATTTGCTCATCTTGTAGTATGCACTTATGTTCACACGTGTTCCAAAACACGGAAATCAAATAACGTTATTAAGTATATTATTGTTAATGTAATTTATCACACAAACTAAATTTATTAGTTATGGGCTAAAAAAAAGTTTTCTCAAAGATGAATCTTTTCTAACTTTATACCTTGAACGACGCCGACGTTACATTAAAGAGTTATCACATGACTACGTATTCCTGATTATTAGCAATAATCCAATTCCTTTGAGTATGGAGAAAAAAAGATATTCTTTCAATGTTACATTTGATTCCTGCGATGTTTAAGACACAAAAAGCTGTCTGAAAAGTAAGGAATATTGACTTATGTGATTGTTCCCCCCCTCCGCCCATAGAATTATATAAGCTATTTTGCGACGCTTTTGCAGAGGTGATAGGTGATGTTTTTTTTACATATTTTAATGTATTGATCGAATTTCAACTCAAGTTTAAACCGGAAACACGTGTACTTGACCAATTTATTTTGTATGTTTTCAATGCGTGATATCTGCTCATAGGATTCCATATTTACGATGCATATTCCAAGTTGCTTCCCACCAAAGTACAGAAATTTGTTTATTTTTCCATACATATATTATTTACATAGAAATATAATTACAAAAATTCACTTTAGAAAAATACATCTTAAAATTAAGCTAAAACATGAATTGGAAAAAATGCCCACAAAGACTTCAGCGCCTGAGCGTGGGCCATTCTTTTTTTAATTATTAAAAAGTTTATAGCATATATTTATATGGTATAACATGACCACGAAAAGAAAAGGTCGTGGTCCACGGTCCACGGTGAACGATGTAGAGCTACGCATCACAAAACCAAGCGCACGTGAAGCTTTTTTTATGATGCTGTCAACATGGGTGTCGAAAAGTAATAAATATCATGGTAGACACCTAGATTCTATACAAATAATGCGCGTTTTTTATGTATCGTAATGATTTTTTAAAAGTAAAGTTTTGTAATTTTGAAATTACTCCGGCGTCACTATTCATCGGTGAGTTGTCCTGACTGGTGAAATGGCTTCCCAGAAACCGGAAATCTATCACAACACTATTTCATCGGGTGATTTGGAAGAACTTGCGACGTAGTTCAAAGTAGTTAATTTTTATTGATTTTTACGTACATTTTCGAGGAACCTCGCTGTGCTGTTATTTTTACCGCGTGTGAGAAAACATTTTTTTTTAATTTCCGGTATCACTGAACTTCCTCATTGATGCATTGCATGATGATTGCAGCATATTTTGATCGGGTGTAATATAAAAAAAAAAAAAAAACAACAATATTTCTCGTCGGCCTTACCCGGAAATACTCTTGTGACGTCATACATGAAGCCAAACTCGCTAACTACTACGCCACATGATTCTAAAATGTAATGTTTTTAAAATATGAAATTGAAGTTGTCGTATGCAATTAGAGAGTGTACATTTTTATCACAAAATTACATCTTCTTTAGATCATAAGTAGATACTTTAAATACGAATTTATAATAAATTCTGAAATTTAAAGTAGTAACGAGTTTCATGAAAGGACTAAAAATTTTCTAAGGTGAATATAATATTTTATTTATACTTCATCATCATTTATATTAAAATCTAAACCTTATAACGAATTGTTTTTCTTACCAATTTTATGTTTTGATTGAATGAAAAATAGAGGATTCGTTTTAAACCACAAATTTATTACGAAAACCGTACTTTCATTTCAATCTTCAATAAATTCGTTTTTCCTGAATTCAAACGAGAGTTTTTTTTACTAAAATTCATAAAAACATTATTTCGGATATAATTCATGAAAAAATTATTTCGGATAGATATTTAAAAAAATACAAAGCCTAAATATTTTACAGTTAAAAAACTTTACTTGCTTGAAGGTACTACAAATATAGTTATAGTTACAAAATACAAATCGTTTCTTGACCCACCTTTTATTGCATATTTTTAATTCTCCCTTCCCGGTGATGTGTAGCTATTTCACATTGCATCTAATAACTTAATATAAGTATAGTCAATACTTGGTTAAGATTTTCAGTATTCCTCCGACATTTACGTATCGATTAAAATAATTATATATTAAATAATATTGGGCACAAAAAGCGTTTTATCCGGAATCGGTGATAAATTACCCATACATTAAAAAGTTTACTTGTGTCGCATTGTCACGGCGATAAAGTAAAAAAGTATCGAATGTACGATTGTCGCGAACACCCCCTTACGTCTCACTTCTCGATGCTGTAAATATACCTATAATCGCGAGCCAGAGATTTCACGCAATTTCACGCGTGACGCAAGTCAGCCTGTACCACTGCTACAAAACGCCAGCAGCTGCTTTAAGAGCTTTGCTAATGAGGGTGGGTTATTCTTTTGCGTTTTGAGCATTAGCAAAAGGTTTTTTTTGCGTTTTTTACAATTATATTGAAAACATGATTCCTTTTGACTTTAAATATTTCACGTTTTAAATCTCGCATTTTTGCTATGTAGTGGACTACATAGCGCTGGAACGAACATATTTATTTTAGTACAGTAAAAGAAGGGTTAAAGATGTACTGTTTTTTACTTATCATGCCTGTCGTATAAAAACAATAACTGAAATTAAATACTAAGTTTAAAAATTAATTAACAATTCCATATTTTCCAAACATAAATAATAATACGAAGTAGGGAACCAAATGCGAACACTCTTCTAGTGGAACGGAAGGCCGGTTGACAACTGTCAACAAGCCGGCTTCTCCTGAAGAGTTTAAAGTGGTTTCCTCTCCACATGAGCAAATGCTGAGAAAGACCTGATTGGCCCACATTAGAATATCCTTTCTGATTCCAACAGTTTAGCTAAAATAATGTAATACAATAGCAGAAACATCCTCTTTTTGAAATATAAACTTTGGATATATGAGCAAGGTAAAAAATAATGCAACTCCCATATAAAAAAAATATTTAAAAAACCTGACAATACCGATACATTTGGATACATATCACAATAATTAAGACATTTTCAACTTATGATAATAATAATCCAATTTGATGTTATTCATTATATAAAATTACAAAAATGGACATAGACTATTGTGATACAAAAAAATACAGTATTTGCTACCATTTGCTTTTATAATATGATCATGAGGTGCATAATTTGACAAACTCACAGTAAAAGCAGTAGAGTGAAGTTCAATTTACATTACTTTTTATGGAATTGAACATTTTAAAACAGTAACTCGTTTAGTGACAAAAAATGTTGCTTTTTTGTATGAGTGAAACTGATAGGAAGTCACACGGTCTTTAAAACGATTTCGGGTATGTGAAGGAATGCTCTTTTATAGGCAATATCAGTAAGGTAAAATTAAAAAATAAAGAAGTGGATAATTTCAACGTTTTACCATTTAACGATGTTTTTTTTTTATTAAAAACAAAAAATAAAAAAACGTCATTTAAAAAAAAAGTTTTAATATATTATAGTGTTGAAACACAATTATTGTGTAATCTTAATGAGAAATCAAAAATATAAATATATATATGGTTATAAAAAAAAACTGGTTTACGGGTTAACCTAGCGAGGAGGATTCTCAAATTACAATTATTGCAACAGAGAGGAAAAAGATTTTTAAGCACGTAGATGGATGTAACTTTTTTTTTTGCCGTGTTTTTTAAATAAAAAAATGTCTAATATTTGGTTTTTAAATATAATCTTCGGCAACGAGAAATTTTCGTCGCCCCTAGTTCGTATATTAGGTAGCGTAGATGGATAGCGGATTGCGGATAGGTGTAGAATGTGTAGAATGTGCAGAGCGTAGGTGCCGAAGCAGCGAGCGCGGATGTAAGGTGCTAATGTCGCCAGCGTTCTAACAAAGGCGGCGATCGATTACCGCGGCTTCAGTGTCGACTGCTGGCAATCTGAACAATGCCTCGGCCTTCCCCTAGGAACACCGTTTAATGAAAGCGAATTGAGAGCCTCCAAATAAATATTCCATTTTCCCGCCTATGGAAAACGCCATAATGCGGAATAATGTAAGACTTTTTATGCAAGCCTTTTGTACGTAGAAATAATACGAAGCATTTTATTTAGGCTTTTTAGCTCCTTTTTAAAAATGAATAATATTATATACTACTACTAATACCATCGCGCCATTTCCTCGTAGGGGTAGGCAGAGAGGATGGACCGCCACACACGTCTATCCTGGCATATATTCCTAGCTTCTTCCACATTCATACATATTGTCATACATGCCCTTCGGTTCTGTCTGTTTTTGACATGGCCAGACTTAAGATTTTGGTTTATCTGATCATGCCACGTCTTCCTTGGTCGTCCTCGTCTCACGTTACCGTTCATTTTCGCCATATACACTTGTTTTACCATTTTTTTGTCATTCATTCGTTCTACGTGATCAAACCTTCTCAGAGACCCTTTCTTAATCTTATCAATTATACTTGACTCAAATTTACACTCTCGCCTGATTTTATCATTTGTAACCCTGTCATATATTGATTTCCCACACATTCGTCTAAGAGATTGCATTTCAACCACGTTCACTAGGCTTTCATCCTTCCTCTGCCAGTTTCATATTTCACTTCCATACATAAGTATTGGGACTAAAACTCCGCTGTGCACTGCCAGTTTAGCTTCGATTGACATATTTTTATTAGCAATTACTGTGTTTAGTGCTCCGTTTATTTTGTTGCCCGCATTCACTCTCCTTTCAACATCTTTTTCTACTCTTCCCTCTCTTGAAAACATGTTTCTCAGATACACAAATTCTTCTACTTGTTCGAGACATTTGTTTACATTTATTATGCAGTCAGTAACCTTATTATCCCTTTCAAATACCATCACTTTTGACTTACTTTCGTTCATCGCCATTTCGTTCTCCAGGCACACATCATACATTCTAGAGACTATTTGTTGCAAATCATCCTTGCTGCTTGCTAACAGAACTGCATCATCAGCATAAAACAAGCAGCTTACTGAAAAATTATAAATTTTTGCTCCAATACATTCAATCTCTTTCATACAGTTGTCCATGTATAGATTAAACAACCATGGTGACATTACACATCCCTGTTTCACGCCTTTTGAGATCGCAAACCAAGATATAAATCCCCCATTAAGTCTTTCACACGCTGAACTCTCCTCATAGAGAGACGATACTGCACGTATAAGTTTATTGTTTACTCCATACTTTTCTAACACGCCGTAAATAAGAGTACACGAAGAATCTTTTAAGTATTTTCACTTTTTTTTTTTTTTCATTTTACGTCCTTTTGATTATTTTGACTAAAATTAGGTTTTGATTACAAAAGTGGTTAGAAAACAGGCTTTTTCTATACTGATTTATTATTTATTTATTTATTCATATTTTTTTCTTATACATTATAATTAATAATAAAAATAATGTGACCTCACCACATTGAGTATGTCCAAATTTTTGTAGACAAAGACTGGCTTCAACTCCCTGGGGAGCTGTTAATATTAACATATTCTGTAGACATACTACATCTGTAGATGCCTAGACTTCTATATTACCTTCTCTCAAATGTTCTTCATTGCTGTTGTAATATGTTAATTCGTTGTAATTTTTTTTCTTGTGTCCTCTTGTTCTCTTCATTATTTGGAAGAAAATGAACACAACTTATATTTACAACTTATATATTCTCGAAACATGCGGTTACTGTGTTACATTTTTTGAAAATTATGGCAGTATAATCCATATATTTATCACTAAGTGATTTTATATTTTAATGAATTGATTTACCCCGAACTATCATCTGAAGCGGGAGACTGACTTAATGGTCAAATTTAATTTTATTAATTCTTCTATTCTAATAACTGTGTGATCAAAGATACTCGTATGTACATAAAAATTGTATCGACACATATCTAGAAATTAGTTTAAAAAAAGAATGTATCTGTATTGATTTAGTTAATAAAAAAAAGTATATTAAACTTAAATATCCTTAAAAGTTTAAGATTATTGAATATTCATTTTGCTGGCAAGCATTTTTTGTGACATCGTTGCTTTCTTGCTAATTATTTCCAAAATCATATCAATATTTTAGAGTAACAACCACGTCATTGAAACAATATTAAAATAAATTAATACCTATTGTCCAAACATCAATTGATCATATTTTTTTATTGTATAGTCTTTTTGCTCAATAATTCAAAAGAAGTTTTTAAAATAAGTCTGTTCTTTTCTTTGACAACTTGAAAAGTATTTAGATATATTTTTAAACTTATCTTTGTACTAAATCTCTTCAAAATATTTACCTTTTGTAAATAAAGCTTAAATAAAGGGAAAATATTATGTTTTTGAAATAAATAGCCGTGAGTTTGCCCAACTGAAAATTTTATTGAAAATATCTTTCATTCAAAACATCATTTGACTAAAGAAAGATGAATAATAAATTTGCGTTTAGCAAAAAACATTATAAATTTAAATGAAATTAATATGGAATCTGCGGGATTTACTAAAAACATAGTATAATCTTAAAAAAAAAACTCTTATAAATTATCATACTAGGTGCGCAACTAAGTTTTCGTGTTTCACACATAGATGGCACTAGCGGCACGCGTAGTGAACATACATGTCAGAAGTCATGTTTGGTTTTATAGGTTGAACAGTTGAAATTTTTTTTCCGTAATACCAACACATATCGCAAAGCAAAAATATTTATTTCCACAACGAAGATGTCAAATTTTGTGCCAAATAAACAGCATTTGCGGGAAGCTTTGCGTTTCTGCTTTAACTTGTACAATAAAGTGCAGTTTAAGCACGTCGTTTGCTCGAGAAGGCCTACGACGAACATGCGCCATCAAAATCTAACAGTGAAAAATTGTTTAAACGCTTCAGAAGTGACTAATACGACCCAGAGGACAAGGTGCGCTCCAAAAGACCAAAAACAATTGAGGACGCTAATATGCAAGCGTTATTGGATGAAGATGATACGCAAACACAAGATCAACCTGCATCGGCATTAAACATGTCTCGACAAGGTATTTTCAAACGTTTGCATTCCATGGTAAAAGTTAAAAAGTAAGGAAAATGGGTGCCTCATGAGTTGACTGAGAGACAGACGGAAAATCGAAGAGCCACCTCTGAAATTTTCTTTTGCGGCATAAAAGAAGGAATTTCCTGCATAAAACTATTATTGAGGATGAAAAGTCGATGGATTTAAAGAATCCTAAAAGCAAAAAATCGTAGCTTTCACCCGGTGAACCATCAATATCGACGGCACGCCCAAATTGCTACGGAAAGAAGACAATGCTCTGCGTTTGGTGGGACCAGATGAATTCGCGTACTATGAACTGCTAAAAATGGTTGAAACTATCAA
Organism: Micrasema longulum; assembly: GCF_059751315.1. Taxonomy (NCBI): domain Eukaryota; kingdom Metazoa; phylum Arthropoda; class Insecta; order Trichoptera; family Brachycentridae; genus Micrasema; species Micrasema longulum. The sequence goes on from NW_028280340.1 coordinate 253,025, forward strand.
TGGGCATCGCTACCAACAACAAATAATCAAATTGATTCATGCGTTGGTCGAAAAACGGCCAGAATGGGACACGAGACACGAACGAGTGACATTGCAGCACGACAACGTTCCGTGTAATCGCACTTCTATGGTTCAGGACACCATCAAAACACTGAAATGGGATCTGCTACCCACCCACCGTATTTTCCAGATCTGGCCCGTTCTGATTATAAATTGTTCCGGTCGAATGCCTATGGCTTAGCTTGGTCAATTTCGAAGAACTACAAAATTGGTTGGATGAATGGTTTTGGTTCAATGACGGATAATTTTCATCTCGGTATTGCCAGAGAGATGGCACAAATGGGCTAGTAATGGGCAGATGGGCAACAAACAAATTTTTGTAATTCTCTTAAAATTTTCCAACTTTTTATTGATAAAAAACCTGCAATTTTTTACCTGTCATTGATTGGTTTAAATGACTATTTTACGCACTGTAAATTTACTATTCTGTCTATGTTTAAATATTCGCATTTCTTCAAATCTTCCATCTGTTGACTTTTGTAAAGGAGAAGCTTAAAC